>NW_009718949.1:48313-65318 GCF_000703405.1 Apaloderma vittatum | reverse complement strand
TGAACAAAGCCCATGTGCTGTAGTCTCTCATGGGCAATCCTTGTTGCTCCTCTCCTCGGTAAAGCCGACACTTACTCATGTGGTCACTTTCTGATTAGCAAGAATTAGGAGGTGCCTGTCTGGGGCAAGTCTTCTCTTGTCCCTCCCCAGGAAGGGAACAAAGCATATTCTGTATTTTGACTGCTCTGTGTTTCTGGGAATATAAAAAGAGATGCATCCTACCAGTTTGGGTAAGACAATTCCAGCCGTCTCTGGCCTCTAATTAACTGTACAGCTACAAGCTATCCTGGGATGTCTGCTGATTGAGGCACTGACCAATAAGGACTTGTGCATGGTTCATGCTTGATGACATGCTAACCAGGAGGCCATCCTGAACTGTCCTCAAACATCCTTCTCCAGCCTGTTCAGATGCTGGTACTGGCTGGAGATCTCCGTTTCAAAGCCATAACAAGGTCCCCTGATGATTCTCCCCACTGCCCCTTGGCCCTGCCTCACCCACCTGTTAGACTCAAGTTGTCACTGTGGGTAAAATGAGAACATCTCTTCTGTGGAGCTACAGGTTTATGGCTAGACTGATTATAGTCTTAACAGTCTCATCAAACTGTAACAAACACTTATTAGTGTTATTGTGACTGGGATAATGCTCTGAATTAATATGGAAAAGTGTCATTAATAACATAAGTCATAAAACACCTGCTTGGGTTATACTCAACCTCCTGCTGGTCCCAAGCCTGGTGGCACTGCTCCTCCTGGAGTTGGCTGGGGTGTCAGATGGGTCTGATGGCATTTCAAGCCCTTCACCAGGGTGAGCTTAGGGTGGTTGTGAGGACTCCCTCTCCTTTTTACATCTTCAGCAGTGACAAGATGCACAAAAGCCCCCCCTCCTCCCCTGCTGTCGGCCACTGCCGAGGGTTGGTTGTTGTGCAGTGGCCGCTGAGGTTTGCTGCATCCTCACATAGCATTTGCAGAACTAAGCTGCAACTCATTAGGCAACAAACAACTATTAGAGCCAGGTAGCTTTTAAAAAGATTTTTTTTTCCTATGAAAACACTGTTTTGTTAAAAATGAAGCTTTAAACTGTGGTAGGGCTCTAGAGTTGCTGTATTTAGTCAAGTAAAGCCATGATGACAGCTCTTTATTTTAAAATAACCCCTTCTTTTTTTTTTACAGTAACTTTAGTTACAGACAACTAACATAAAGATTTTTTTTTTTTTTTTAATGCTGAAACTCTCCGGATGATTTGTTGCAGATGGTTTTAATGCAGTCCCTGTTCTAGTTTTTAAACATGATAGGTACTGAGACTTTTAAAGGTGCAAGGACACTGTGGGAACTGGCTTCTGTCTGAAATTCTTCTGCCTTTGGGCCTCGGGTTTCCAGCATTAGTCGATGTTCCTTAGGGACCAAGCTCTGTTGGTTCGAGGTAATTGCGAAACCTGAAAGGGCTCCCTCATGCCTCTGCTCTTCCACTGCTGTCTGAGGTTCTTCAGACTGGGGGTTGCTATCTGCTTGGGATTACAGAAACTTTCAAAAAGCTTGAAGAAGTGTTACAGACAGCAGCGTTTGCAGCTATTTCAAAGCAGAAGGGTGAGATCTTGTTTTAATAATGTATTGCAAGTGTTCACAGTACCCAAGCATCTGTTAACTGCCCTCAATTTTAGGTAAAAAATAATGGACTTCTTCCAGGGAGAAGACCATGTTTCTAACTGCAGGCAATAATTAGAGGCTGGTGATTCAAGGTGCTGCAAAAGAAGGGATAAGGGATGACTGTGGGGGGGGGGAAAAAAACAGCTGAAAACTACTCAAGCACTTGTTCCAGGATAAATTTCACCTTCCTGAAATTTATCCAGGCAGAGCTTTTCCCACCTCTGGAGAGACACTGTAGGGGCATCTTAAGCCAGTATCTGTTCTCCATGACCCACCTTGACCTCGTCCCACCACGTGTTCCTGCATCTGGGAAGCAGCTGATGGGGCAGCAGCTCACTTCATGATGGTGTTGCCCTGGTCTCTTTGGCAATTGAAAGAAATGGGTGCACCTGAATATCCCCACCCAGCCCCTCTGGCCACTGCTTTAGGAAGAGTTGGGTCATGTCCGCAGCACCTTTGGCTTCATCTCCATCAAGTAAAAGAGGAGCGCAGGAGACTCCTCTGATGCAGAACTCAACATCTTGCTGGGTGAAGCCCCGTCTCTGTATTTTCTCACATGTAGCACTCAATCCCCAGGTATAAGATTGATAGAGCTCTCAGGCTGTTCCTGTGTGCCAGGCAATTTAATCCTTCCCTTCTCTACTACAAGAACATGTTCACAAGTTTCATACAAACTTTTAATAGCTGATCAAACAGGCTAGAAGCAAGGTTTCTGAACAAGCAGCAGGGCTTGACCAGCACTATTAAATAGCGATTTTATCCATGTTCATGGATGAGGGAATGGAGAGTGCATAGCATAAAACAGATTTATTTTTTTCTTTTTCTTTTTACAAGAGCTTTAGATTAAATAAGTTTTTGGTAGCTGGCAGGATAAATTAGATAGGAGCTGATGAGAGATAGCAGGGAGGATTAGTTGGCACTTTCAGCAATAATGCAGAGCAGGGCTGAGGTGACGATTGTCACCGGTAAGTTCAGGGGATCCAGGCTCAAAGGGAGCAGGGCTGGTGCTAGGGTTGGAGAAGGACTAGTCTAAAGATGATCCCTTTTCTATATGTGCAGGTGTGGTCACCATCTGTTCTGCTTATCACTCTGATGATCCACTGCTCCACTTTGCAATTGGGAATCTTTTTCTTTTTTTTTTTTTTTTTGCCGGGGATGTGGGACAATCTGGCAAAATCTTGCTTAGTAAATTTGTGAAGAAATCCAGGAGAGAATATTAATTCTGTAATTGTCGTCCTCATCAGATAACTGTCCTTTAAGTACGCTCACAAACTCATTTTGCTCTTGCATTTCTTTGCAACGTGCACGGAGAGAGGCACTTGCGCAAAACTATTCCTTTCCCCTGTGCACTTCTTCATTGCACTGTTATCATTTGCACATTAAAAAGTGTTTGTCTCTCATTCCTCTTTGTATTTCACCTTCACACTTTGAAGGAATTTCTTCAGCCCTCTCTTCACTCAAGAATGTTCTTGTTTGGGGAATGGAATTTTCACCAGTGCTGCAGATGTGCTGAACCTTTGCAGTACTTTGCTTTTTCTTTGGTCACCCTTCCTCGACCTGGTTATTTAGACCAGTCAAGTTGCTCTATATCATCTACTTAAACTCATTTGGGGCTGACTAAACACACTTATGATGGATTGTGTCCCTCCCGCACAGTCTTTCTCAAGGAAAACTATGCCTTTCCCAAATGGTATTTTTGCTTTGACTGTAACATCTGTGACAACCTAGAGCCATGAAAAGCAACGTGAAGATGTGCTGCAGACGTCCGGATGCCTCTAGGCTTTCTTGTGGTCTTGTGCAAAGGGACCTGCTCATCTGGTGGTGTAGCTCTTTTTCTAAAGCATTAAAAGACACCAAACAAGATCACAGTGTGTTTGTACAGACAGCTAATTTGAGATTTATAGTGCCAAACAGTTGTGTACTGAGTGCCAGCAGAGTGACTCAGCATGCCGAAGCCGGGTGGTGATGACCAACCAAGAAAGCCATCGTGTCTGCCACAGCACTGCCCCTGCTCACCATTTTGATCAGAACTGCACGCAAGGGTTATTTGGCAGGTGGATCGTTTTTTTTTAAATTTAGTTTTTGCGACAGGGCTTAATATGTCTAAACAGCTCAGCACAGACACAAACCAGTGCTGGAGCTACAAATAAGACAGTCAGGTCATGCGAATAGTCAAGTAGGTGACCCAATGAACTGTGTCCGTCAGTAATAAATCTGCTGAAGAGAAGATGATAGTGGCATTTCTGCTCTACATGTAGCAACCTTCTTGTAAAGTCTTCTTCCAGGGGCAAACTTTGACCCCAAGGCATCTTCAGGATTCCCATATCTCTTCATTCTGCAAGGACATGTCTTGGTGAATTTGGTCTGGAAGTTCTCTGCACAACACAGGCATAGCTCAAGAGTAAAAGTAACACTGTGGTTTCACCAGTGCCTGTGACCTCTGTCCTGAAGCTGGCGGATTCTCATTCCTCTGATCTGCCTGGGATGTGTTCACAGCAGGAACAGAACAACCTGTCAGGGGCTGAACACATACTCTTGGCTGGGTCGGTTTACAGTGCAGCAGTTTTGCAGTTAACAACTAAGAAAGTTGATTTATCGAGGGTGTTAGAAGGTGCTTGTTCATTTGGGCATCCAAGACCAATATGACTGAAGAGTGGTGTGACCTCTCACCCTAATCTCCCTTTGTCTTTGTCAGAGGATCTTCCTTTTCTGAAGCAGGGGTGAAGGGAACATGAGGTCCAAGCGATAAATAGAGGGCAGTGGTGTTTGCAGGTAGCATCGTGGCTCTGCAGCCATGCATCAGACCATCAGTTTTCCAGCTCCCTTTGGGTGTTACTAGAGCTGGGGCTGCAGGAGGCCCCCTCAGACCTTTCTGTATCTGAGTATTAACGTAGGATTCCCAAAGCTCAAGCGAGTCTCATCTGCTGGGGCATGACGGGCATGACACCAGCCTCCTGCTTTTCATGGCACTTATCTCTGCAGGCTGCCCTGACGAGCTGGAAGACTTAAGTTATTTTGGGTGGTGAAAGGCTGGCTCGATGCTTTCCTGCAGAGAGCCTCCCCCAGCGCCCACTAAACTCGGGCGAGCTGTCGGAGAGAAGCCCGTTAATTAGCAAAGATCCTCGTGCCGCAGCCGGGAGCGGAAAGGGTGTCTCTACAGCTCTGTACACAGCAGTGACAGCTTCAGCTTTGCTCTTCTGTCCTGGCTTGTTTTTACTGAAACTTTGTGTAGATGTGGAAAATGCACAATTAGAGGCTGTTATGTGATTGATTTCTGGGCGCGGGGGCCTTTCCTCCTTGCCTGGAAGGTCTGGCAGGTATTATTTAAAGAGCTAATGAATGTTAATGGGCACATTATTTGCAAATCTTGAAGTGGAATATTAGATCAGGGCTCCTGTGTGTCATGGTAATCAGCTTTCCCTCGCTCGCTTTGGCTCGGGGGGGAAATACCCTGCAGTTGCTTTGTTGTACGCTTTTCAGATTAATATCCTTTTTCCAATCCAGCGGCTTTTCTCTGGGTGTATTAGTCAAAGAAGCAGATGGCTCACATGCTGGTATTTGATGCCTGACCAAAGGGATTGTCCTGCTCAAAACTACCCCGCCGGGAGCACGAAGCGAGTTTCTCTCTTTGTCTTCTCCTGAGGGGAAAAAAAAAGGTTCTTGGAAGGAGGTAGGGATGGGCTGGCTTGCCCACACCCCAGCAGCATGGCTGTCCCAAGGGCAGGGACAGACAGGCAGCATCTCTCCTTCTCAGTACCTCACACAACCCATGTGATCTGGGTTGGGATCTGCAGGAACTCTGAGCTCCAGCCATGGGAGCAGGTAACGTGGTGAGCATCTTGCTGGGCTCCCTGCTGCCTTTCCTCCAGTGCTCCCCAAGCTTATCTTATGTGTGACGCCACTGCCCACCACCCTGGTGCATTCCTCAGACCTCCTCCAGTGTGCCCACATCCATCCAGAGCCCTCTGCTAGTCCAGGTTTTCATCCAGGGTAGGGACACATCCTCCTGGACAGTGACCCGCTGCTGAACGCCACAGGTGTAAGGCTTGAGTTGTCCCCACTGCACTCTCAGTGAGAACACAAATAAACATTTGTCTTCTGACTTTCACACAGCTCCTGGAAATGTGCTGGTCTGGGGACTTCTGCCCCTCTCAGCCATGGCTTTGACTGCACTGTCAGCTCAAAATGAAAAGCACACAAGTCGTTTCCTTTAGGAAGCCAAACTTAAAGACAAAATCACATGTGACTTTCCAAAGAGGTTGGACAAGCTCTGGGTGACGCAAAATTACGTGACGTAGGTGTTATCCTTGCTGTGCATTTAGAGGGCCCAAGCATGAGGAGCAGCACCAGGGAGTTGTGCGGTGGGGGACGGTCACTCTCCCAGCTGCAACACCAGCGAAGGACGAGGGAAGGCAGGCAGTGGTGCTGCCATGATAAATCAGCAGATTGACGATGAAAGAAGATACATGACCCATCTATGTATTTATAGCATCCTTCTTGGTGAATCGGTAGAGGTTCTACCCAAGAATAGGAAGAGGTTTCCACTTTGTAGTATTCTCAGTGCTGCCTCCAGACTTCTCGGCTGCTACCCACCCATTCTCCTGAGCTCATTGGTGGAATCTACTTTGTATTAACAGCAATTCAAATGTTAACAGCTGCTGTCCATGTTAATCAAAAGAAGCTTAATACAAATATATGATTACTGTATGAGCATTGTATAAACGTTACTTTGTTGTGTCTTAAGCTAAAATAACAATATACACTTTTATCCAATCCTGATATGTTTATAAATATATTTAAATGGATATAAATATTTATAAATAGTTTCTGTAATCTTCCGTAATTAGGCTTTAAGCTCTGTGACAGACAGCATCTGTTTGATCTGCGTGCGCTCTCGGCGTGTGTGTGTGTCAGGTTTCTCTAATAAAAGCGTCAGAGTCAGGCAAATGCTCTGAAGGGAACAGCATCCCTTGCTCCTTCCCTCGGGAGAAGGCAGCCCAGACCTGGACCAGCCTCCTGGATGCAGGAGGAGGATGCCGAGCTGGGAGCTTGCAGCCCATGCCCGGAGGCTGAGGAGGGGAGCAGGGCGAGGTGGAAGGACGAACAGCCCAGGAGCTGCTGCTGCAGCCCTGCGACTTATTGTCAGCTGGAAGCAGGTCTGGCAGGCAGGAACAGCTGGCGAGAGGACATGGTGGGCAGAGGGGCTGGAAGTTGCTCATAAACCCTTTTTTATTTTTATTCATAACTCGTCTTATTTCTACTCTGACCCTTCTACTTCTGACCCTGGCCTGTGAGACTGCATCTTGAATCCTGTGTTTGATTCTGGACCTCTCACAACAAAGAAAGGCATTGAGGTGCTGGAGTGTGTCCAGAGCAGGGCAGCAAAGCTGGTGAAGGGTGTCAAGAACAAGTCTTACGAGGAGCGGCTGAGAGAACTGGAGTTGCGCAGCCTGGAGAAAAGGAGAGGCTGAGGAGAGACCTTCTCACTCTCTACAACTACCTGAAAGGAGATTGTTGCAAGGTGCATTCAGTCTCTTCTCCCAAGTAACAAGCCAGGGGATGTTTAGATTGGATATTAAGAAAAAACTTCACAGAAAGGGTTGTCAAGCCCTGGAACAGGCTGCCCAGGGAAGTGTTGGACTCACCATCCCTGGAGGTATTTAAAAGACGTGTAGATGAGATGCTCAGGGACATGATTTATTGGTGAACATGGCCTTGCTGGGTTAACGATTGGACTCAATGATCTTTTCTAACCTGAACAATTCTATGTTTCTTTGATTTCTGTTGGGGAGCATTGTACATGTGGGATACAGATAAGTACTGGGAATGGGAGGAAAGAGAGTGGGGCAGATGAGAATCAAGCCAGACTGGAGCAGGAGCCTGGGGCTGTGTAGGAACAGGAGACTCACTCAGCAGAGCCGGACTGGCTGTGCCAAAGCTCTGAGGTGGGAGGAAAACCCTTAGGAACAGGGGCTGACCAGGCTCTGCTCTCCGTTTTCAGACCTGCTGTACATCGAAGGCATTATGATGGTCTGTGGTAGATGATTGTCTTTTCCAATTTACTTGCTTAAAAATGTGGACGAACAGAGTAGCAGGGGAGGAAATCAGATTGCAGACTGAGAAGTTGCAGAATGATCTTTGCTCTGCAGCTTTGACTTGGGCCCAGGCTGTGTATCTTTAATCTTTGAGAATTCTTTAATCAGAAGAAAATCTGGCTTATCCCTAAAGCCCAGGGCCTGAGCCTGTGCAGTGCAAACAGAATCCTCGGGCACCTCCGGGAGGGGATTGCACAGAGAGAAGCGAACATGCGGCTGTTGCCGTACGAGACGATCACGTCACTGTGTGGCACCAGCCGGGGTCATCGTCCGACAGGAGCCACGTTTGGTGTTTGGGGGTCTGGGGGCAGAGGAAAAGTGATGCTGAAGGCATGAATGGGGAAGAAATAAAGCGGTGACAGCTGCAAATGAATAAGCAGGCTGTATGTTTTTGAAGGGAAAATTGAAAAGCCTGGGAAACGTCTGGATTCACCTGGAGGCAAACTCGGCAGTTCTCACGAGCCTGGATTTATTGAAGGGTGATGTTGTAGATTTGCAGGGGTTTTGTGGTGTGGGTTTTGGTTTGTTTTTTTAGAAATGGGGCAGCATACCTTGTTACCAGTTTGCTTAAGTGATCACATAAACCAAGCAGAAACGACGAGGAGCCAGCAGAGCTCTGCTCCCCGTGACACCGGCTGTGCCGCTCCTGCTATACAAGCAAAGCCAGTCGTGCCAGCACGGCTTTTCAGTTTCAAGCTAAGTGTATCTACTTCAGACCTTGCCGGGACAAATTTTTCTGGCATGAACAAGGCTTTCTCCACTGTCTTAATGAAGAGCAGGCTTGCTTTACAAATGTTTTCAGGCAGCTCCTGCTGCCTGGCGCTACCCACTTTCTGCTGCTGGATTTTCCTTTCCACTTCCCCTCCCTCGTTGAACATTCCTGGCAGTTTTTAACTGTGATAAAAAGCTCCGAGGAAATGATGAGACCTGGGAATTACTCCTGCTTTCAGCCTGAAACACAAGAGAGGGAAAGGTGCTCGGATTTTCACAGCCTTCCCTCCTTTGTCACCTGCTCCTGGCTCCTCTGAGGCAGGTGGGATGCGAGGGGCCACAGCAGCCTTTGCAGGCAGTATTTCTGGTCATCGAGCATGATGGCAAATTACAATACAAAAAAGAAACCTGAATGACACTGAACATCCTTTACAAAGCTGCATTTTAGGTTTATGTTTGGTAATTATTTTTTTTTAAAATATTCCTTTAAAATGGCAGCGTTGGTTTAAATGTTGTGAACTCAGAAGTGGGGAGGAGGGGTCTGTTTGTTAATTCAGAAAATGTCACAACCATGTTCAGACAATTTTAAATTGCTTTTCCTACTTGGGCACAACCTGAGGCTTTTAATTGCTTTTTAACGTTGTCCCACTTATCTGAAATAATACTTACTCCAACAAAATATAGGAAGTCAGTCTGGTGAAAGGGTCCAGTGGGATGAGTCCCTGGAGCCCAGCAGAAGCCACAGGCTGTGCTTGGTCACAGCCACAGCTCGCAGGGGTGATGTGGGAGACCCAGAGGGACGTGTTGCCCCTCGGGGCTGAAGGAGTGGGGCAGCGTCTGCACAAATTCAGGTCCCCAGAAAAAGCAAGTTCCAGCCCAAGACCCATGGCTGGAGGAGAAACCTGGGCTGCTACCACTGGGGCAGAAGGCACATGAACCCATGGGGCAAGTGGAGGAGAGGGCTGGATATGAATTAATGCGGAGTATTAATAAATAATAGATGTTAGAAAATAATAAACACACTGTGGGTTTAAATTCGATGCCAATACAAAAGGTTGAGGCTACAGCCTCACCCACCACACCAGGTGACTCACATCCATAATTGCTATCAGGAGATGGGGGGGACAAGGAGGTGCAAACCAGCCCAATACTGGGAGGACTTCAAATACCCCTGCAGAGAAATTGATAGATGTCTGGAGATAGCACAGAAGATAACTCCTTCTCAGGACAGCTAGGAGAAGCAACGCTAGATTTAGTCATGAGCAGGACACAGGGTTAATTTAAAATGTCATTATTGAGGAGTCTTCTGTAAAAGTGCCTGTAACATGCTTAAACTCGGTAACATTGTAGGAATTTAAAAATAAAACTGCAAGCGTTTGTTGTGACTTCATTTCAAAAAGGCTATCCACATAAAAGTGAAAGTCTTGTTCAAAAGAAATTAAAAGCAGCTACCAAAAGGGTAAAATTTTTCCAGGGGACATAGACATTATTTAAAGATCTTCTATTAAATGATGAGAGAAAGTCTATACAATTATCAAAAGAGACTTTAAAAGGGCAAAAAATTAGCTGTTCTCATTAAAGAACCAACTAAAGGAGCCTCTCAGAGGTAAAAGAGTATCCTTCAAAAAGTAGAAGTCATGTTCAAATGAGGAAAGTGGAAAAAAAAAACAAGAGTGTGAGATGACAAATTAAGTGTAAGGCTATGACGAAGGGGATGAGCCTTTCTTTTTTTTTGATGAGCAGCTTTCTAAGGTGTTAAAATCTAGTAACAAACCCGTTTTCTCAAGCCTTTCAGTGGCTGTAGAGACCCCTCCCAGGGGCTCTTCCCACCGTGGGGGACCTGTCCTGAAATCAACCTCTGTTGGAAGGGGTTGGGGAGCAAACTGGGGGAATTAAGAGTATGAAAAAGAGCCCGAAGCATGTCTCGTACAAACCAGCCATTTAGCGGTGGTTGCACAAGGGGCTGTTTCAAACAACTGTGTCACCAAAGGAGCTGAAGGTGATAAACGTGATGATATTTAAAAGGACCCCTGGAGCAATCCGGGGGACTGTAGAGCAGGCAATCTCTGTGCTGGGCAAACAGGCAGAAAAAAATCCAAGGGACGTGTGAGGATCAACGTGAAATAACAGGGAAGAGTCCGTGCAGGGTTTGCAGAAGGAGGTCCTGCCCTTGGAGAGCCGGTGAGCTTGCAGAGCGGGAGGTGCATTTGCAAAAAGCTTTGGAAAATTGTCTCCGTTGGAGGCTCTTAAAGAAATTAAACTGCTGTAGTGTAAAAGGGAAAGTCCTTTTCCGTCTAATAACTGCATAAGAGCGTGAAACAGAACTTGGGAATAAAAGAGCAGATTTTTGAGGTGGAATAAAGGTGCCGAGAGAGCCACCCAGGGGCTTGTGGTGACCTGGAGAAGGAAAGGAAAACAGTTCAGCGATGAAGCTGCTGACAATATTTTAACATTCAAAGCTGACAGTGAAAAGCTGTGACAGGATCTCTCAATACTGAGCAACTGGACAGTAAAATGAGAGTGGAATTCAGTAGCAAGATGTGCAAAATCATGTGTGTGGGTGAAACATTCCATTTGTACTTGAACCAGTCATAAGCTTTCAATGAGCTACTACTGCTCAGGAAAGATAATTCAGTCCTTGCATACCCACATTGCAGGTAGAGTTACAAAAACATCACCTTGGTGATCTGTGACAGCCTAAAAAGCAAATTGAGTGTGGAAATTTGTAGGGGAAAAGTGTTGAACAAAACAGAAGAGATCAATTTGTCCTTACACAGATCAATAATTCACCTGCTACTTAAATACTGTTTGCAAATCTGTTCCTTCAGGAAAAAAAAAAGAGAAAATAAACAGGAAAAAAAACCACTAGAAACTAGAAAAGACACAGAAAGAGGTGAGAAAGATAAGGATGGGGGAACAGCTCTGCAGGTGGAGAGATTACAGGGGCTACTCTTCATCTTAGAAGACGCGGGAGCGATGGGCTGTGCGAGGAGGGGTGGCACGGGAGAGATTGTTCACACTCTCCCACAGCACAGGGGTGAAGGGCATCAGGCTACAGACGAGGATGTTTGAAACAAGCACATGTTTCTACATGCCTAGCCTAGACTGGAAACTGAGGGTCCATCTTTAACACAGGACATGGGATTTCACGATGAAACAGGATTTTTTTGTTACTGTAGGTGACGTCTTTGGATGTTGCCTGGACATTGCATGTCCAAAGAAAGGCAAAGAAGCTGGTGAAGGGTGTGGAGAACAAGCCTTATGAGAAGCAGCTGGGGGAACTGGGATTGTTCAGCCTGAAGAAAAGGAGGCTGAGGGGGAGACCGCATTGCTCTCTACGACTACCTGGAAGGAGGTTGTAGTGAGTTGGGGGTCAGTCGTCCGATAGGATTAGAGGAAATGGCCTCAAGTTGTACCAGGAGAGGTTTAGATTGGACATCAGGAAAAACTTCTTCACCGAAAGGGTTGTCGAGCACTGGAACAGGCTGCCCAGGGAAATGGTGGAGTCGCCATCCCTGGGGGTATTTAAAAGCCGTAAAGATGTGGTGTTCAGGGCTGTGGCTTATTGGTGATCGTGGCCTTGCTGGGTCAATGGTTGGACTCAATGATCTTAAAGGTCTTCTCTAGCATAAACGATTCCATGATTCCACTCTATGATCCTGCTGCTTTTGTGAGGGGATTCCTCATTGTACATCATGCTCACCTTCCTTTACTGCAAGCAGAGTTTAATTTCTTGAACAGCCTTTGAAGAAGGTGGTTTTTAATCATCATCTGCTCCAGGAAAGCTCCAGTCCTAGAAGCAGACAAGCATGGCTGTAACGGCAGATGCAGAGAACGAGGGCCATGTGATAGCTTCCCATCTGATCCTTCACGGAGCCCTGCTCGGTGCCAGCCAAAGGCTGGCAGGTCATCAAACACAGACAGGAAAAAGAAAACAACAGGGCACAGCTTCAAAGCACGTTTCTAAAACAAAGCAGGACTCAAAGCACATTTCCACTGCAGCACTGGAAAAAAAAAAAAATATATTTTGCTTACAGACTCCGATTTGCCACGTTTGGGTTTAAACCATCGGCCACGGAGCAGTGGTGCATAATGACGGTAGTGGAATTTTTCATTGTACTGTCTCAAAAAATGGTTAAACCGTCATTTGTTCAAGGTTAAACAACCCAACAGAAGTTCTTCTTGTGCTGGGTAGAAATAGGCAGATTTTCTGCATGAAGAGTGAAATACATGAAGTTTTGAATGCTTTGCATTTGAATGGAAATTCTCACCACAGCCCGAGCCCTGCTGGTGACGTGCTCTAACGGGGAATCACCGCCTTCGGGGCTGGGGATTGAGCACCTGGCACAGCGGCCGCCTGCCCGTGCCCCAATGAGACGATGATTTATTTTTCCCAATCGAAGTTTATCTCGCACAAAGCCATTATTCGAAAATCAATGCAAACAAATCAAATAGCAGCCTGGCGAGCGCGGCCGTGGCAAAGATGGGCTGCTGGCCTGGCAGAGCAGATACGAACCGTGACATCCAGCCTTACGCAGCACCAGGGCAAAGCTTCTGGTCCCTCTGTCTGGTCCGTGGGACGTTAAGGAACGCACACTCTGACTTTACCCTCCTCTTCTCCTGCGCACCCCACTGCCTTTCAGCCAGGGTCTGATGCATGGGACGCTCTGGGCAGGGAGATGCGAGGTCAGCTTGATCTGTAGCCACCTCCACAGGATATCTCTTCAGCTTTATGATTTTATGACCACAGAAGATCATTATCTAGGAAACTAAGGTGGTTTTTGGCGCTGAGGCCAGGCCAGGGTGTGCAGCAGCTCCTGCTGATGGACTCTGTATCCACAAGAGAAGCCCCAGGGATTAACCATCCCTTTCGGATGCAGTAACTCAGCAGAAGCCCTTAGCAAAGTCTGCTGGCCAATTTTCACACATGCAGCACGTTTTTATAGCTCTCTCTCCACTGATTCATTGGGATACAGAAATTCCTCAGATTCTCAGAGAAATAAATGCCTTTTGTTTCGGTTCCTTCTTGACAGGCGTATTTATGATGATCACAAAGAAAAGATCACAACAAATCCTGGCAAAAAAAAAAAAAAGGAAGCAAGAAGAGCAAGCCGAGCTACAGATAATAACTAGCAAATCAGGAAAGGGAGGAATATAATGGTCGTGATTAAAAATCAGATGCTATGAAATAAAGAACAATGGATATGAGAAGTCAAAGTATCCATTAAAAAAAAATCCACATTGGAATGTGTTATGGACAAGAAGAAAGCATTTTAAATTATCTAGAACAAAAGAAATTCTAGGAAAATTATGCTGTTGTAGATCCGTTTTTGGATAGGTGCAGTAATGCTGTCAATAATGATGCAGGCGATGCACAAAAACCCACCCTGTGAAACAATGAAGGCAACAACATATTTCCAGCTTGCAGTTCTCGTTATTTTCTATTCCAACGGCAACTGTGTAGCAGCTACCAAATTGTTAACAGTTTAAAAAATGTTAAGCTACAACCTTAATTAACTGAAATAATTATTAATTTTTAAAAGCTTTCAATTAATTTTTAAACTAGTTTCCATCTGTGAGATCAGCCAACTTGTTTCTAAATTTTGCGGAGAAAATCACTAAATATTTTAAAGGAGTGACAGAATAAAGCTGGTGTCGCGGTGGTATGCAGGAGGGTGAAAATTTGGGCTAGGGCGCATCCTCGACCCCGGTGAAACTGGCTCGGGTGTGCCGCTGTCTGAGCCTCCTCCTCTTCCTCCCTGCACCCCTAAACACTTAGCCTGGATCCACACTAGAAACTACCCTCCTTTGTTTTCCCCTCAGCATCAAATATGCACTATTTTTTAATAAGCTGGGGAAAAAAAAAAATGTGTCTCCAAATGCATCTTGAGAGCCTGAGGTTTTGCCTTTGCAGGAATTTACTGTCCCTGTTATTCCAGAAAAAAAAGTTTTGAGGCATTTTACTTTGTTGGGTCACAGCAGGGAGAAGATGATGTGGAAGGCTTGATGCATGCTTTGGGAAATTAAGGGTTATTTTGGACATTTGGGGATTTGCTCTTGGTTAAATCGCCACAACTCAAGCAGAGCATCAGTAAAACAATTGCAGGGTTGCTCTGACCTTAATTTTGTTGGAAAACTTGAAGCAATACAAATGAACTGGTGTTTAACTGGGGAAAAGATGAGTTTCACCTCGACTGTGAAACATGAGCAAAGAAAAACAATAAACCTGGTGATCTGGGTCCAAAAAGAGCATCTTTATGAAATAACTCCCTCAAGCCTTCCCCGAGCTTCTCCTTCCTTGTGACACACCACTTCTCTTGTTTGGCCAGGCTGGGGAGGCTTTGCTGTAGGGAATGGAGGACAAATTCCTGGTGGGACTTTGTTTTCTTAGAAGGGTTATTTACGTGGAAAGGAGTGGTTTGCTGCTGCTTCATTTCTGACTGAGCAAGCCCGAACTTTCCCATTACAACTTTTAACATGACTAGTTAGTGTCAAACTACCAAGCATAACACAAGTTATTTAAGCTTCGTTTAATCTCAGCCTAACCGGGCACTGAACTGGCCTGGAAGTGCTCCCGCACCCACTGGGGTATGCTGGCATCCCTACCCTGGAACCACTGGCTTTTGGCATTGCCAGCCATCCTGCATTTCAGCAGGGTTCTGCACTGTTGGGGTCCTGGCTCATAACACTGAGTGATCGTGGGAAGAGCTGGAGGGACATTAAACAGCCCCTGGGGCAAAGCCACCGCTGTGTGAGGGCGCCACAGGGAGCTTTAAGCCAGGAGCCCAGTGTGCTCCCCTCCCGCTGCCCGCACGCACTGCATGAGAGTTGGTCATTCAGGTTACAGAGAGCCAGCAGGCTCTTGGCTATGTTGGCACTGAGGTTATAGGTGAGCCCCAAGCCCATGCTGAGCTGCAAGTTCATCCTAGGTGAGTGCTGGAGAGATCAGAGCAGGGATGCAGGTGCTGAGGTCAAAGTTTCGGTACAGGCTGCTTAACTAGGAAAAAAACCTGCCTGAAGTGCAGACGGGATGGTGACATCCAGCCACAGAGCTCAAGTGGCCACCAGCACTGGTCTCAGGTCCCCAGTGTCATAAGGGCACCTGTAAATCAGAGTAGAGGATGCTTCTCAAAGAGAAATGCATCAACAGAAGCATTAGCTGGAAACTTCCCCTAGGTTTTAGCATCTTACTTCTGGTGTCTCTTACTTAATATCAAACATGCTCACTGTCTTTTTGCTTTCCAAGGCAGTCCGGATAACTGACATAATTCATAAATGTTTCTATGATTTTCATGAAGTATGAACGTTAAAGATTTAATTTTTTCCTTGCTATCATGTTTTATTTTGAATACAGTTTCCCAAGTCGAAGTATCTTTCACAGCAGGTGGATGAGTTTTCCTGCACTGAAGCCACGAGTATTTTATCACCTGAACCCTGGGCTGAAGCCCCAACTGCAGCTGCACCCTCTGCTCGCCCCGGTGGCTGGAGGGGGATGTGTTCGTTCATCTCCTCGGAGACATTCATGAAACCTTCCCCAAGGTAAAACCCTGTTTCAGATCCTGCTCTACTGGTATTTGAAAATAGATGGACTGAAAAGAGCTCTCACCTCCCCACCTGCAGAAGCCTGGGAGAACGGCTCAAAAAACAGCAACTTCTCCATTCTCAGCCTGACCAAGCTTGTAAAAAAAAGCCAGAAAACCATAAAAAATGTCTAGACCCTGCAGCAGTGGTTGTTATTCGCTATCACTGGTGCATATCTTAGCCTGATGACACTCCCTGGAGACAGGTAAAGGCAACACCACTTGGGTCACACGCGATGCCTGCCGAAATGCCCAGCTCCGCGCTAGCACGCCAGGACAGCAGAGCCCACAGCGTGTTCACGCCTCGTACAGCACCAATCCTGCCAGACCAGGGTCAGCCCTGGGATGCTTTCGTCATACCTGGGGTGATGCTTTTCCCTGGCACTGCTTGGGCAGGGTGGGTGCTCTCCAGCTGGGAAGAGTGAGCAGGGGAAGGGGGGAAAAAGGGCTCTGCTGATGGCCAGATGCACCTGAATTGCCACCAGCAGGGCAGCATTTTCAAGCGTGCTGCAAAGGGTGGGGAAGGACAAGCTCCCCTTGGACATCCTAAAATATTTATATTGTGCTCACAAGGACCTGGCCTGGCTTGTACGTCTGTTTGCAGAACTGATGACGGCTTGATAGCTGCAGCAGGGAGCTTGTTAATTGAATTCCAGAGGGACTAATTACGGCAGCAGTAAGAGAGCTCTCTGTCATCTTGCAGGTTTTTTCCACGCATCTGGATTTGAGGAGGCTGCGGGAGCCAGGACTCGTTGGCAAGAGGCGGCTGCCCCAGCCTGCGGTGCTGCTGCCCGGCTGCTGGGCACAGGGAGGGGTGCTGGGGAGGTGCCAGCAGCTGTTTCCCTTCTCCAAGCACCAGAGGGGTGCTCAGCCCATTGGGGCCAGCAAGGTGCTAAGGTAAGCAGGAGGAGGTGGGTGCAGCACATGCACCCCTCCAGCTCTGGGGTATTTCAAGTCCTACTACATGTCTCCTCT
>NW_009718949.1:13071-48082 GCF_000703405.1 Apaloderma vittatum | reverse complement strand
GTGTGTGTGAGGGCCCCCGGAGCGAGACCCCCGGGCTGTTGTGTGCTGCTCGGGACCAGCCCTGTGCACCGGGATGCAGAGATAAGGAGCCCAAGGGATACAAAACCCTATTCCCATGGAATTTTTGGGAAAAGTGCAGGGTACAGGATGTGGCTGCAGAGAGATTTTGCCGTGGCTCTGAGCCCCGGCGCTGCTGCTTTCCCAGCCCCTGTCCTTGCGCCACACCCTGCAACCCACCTGGCCGCAGCCACAGTGGGCGCCTGAACCCCAGGGAGGCGACAAGAATTTCCTGGGTTTAAAAATTCATATTTTTAAGCCGTGCATGTATATGAACACAATCTTCCTTCCTGCTTTCGGAAGTCAGCGTTAACTCCATTTGTGCCACCTCACAGCACAGCCTGGTGGACATAGACCTCTGCTGCCAGAGCAGCAGCGAAAGAGGTGAAGGACTTTTATGACCACCTTGGTGTTTGGAGAAAAATACCTATTGCATTGCTACAGCCTGAACCCACCCCTGGTCCTGCTGATCTGACAACTTTACTGACTGACATAGCATGCTGGAAATGGTTCTTGATTGTCAAATATATGGTTGCCAAGAGAGGTGGTAGAAACACCATCTCTGGAAACAGGTGAGGTTGGACAGGGCTCTGAGTGACCTGACCTGGTTAAAGATGTCCCTGCTCATTGCAGGGGGATTGGACTAGATGGCCTTCAGACGTCCCTTCCGCCCCAAAGCGTTCTATGATTCTACATAGCTGGAATAAAATTTGGGGTACCCCATGCATAATGGATGGGCCAAGCATGAATTTTGCCCCTTCCACCAAAGGCAGTGAGGGCATTGCTGGTCCTCAGGGATGAGAAGAGCTGTGCTGAGCCATAGTTTGCAGTGGTGGGAGCTGGACCCCTGTCTGTGGCAGCCTCAGCTGTGAACCCCAGACATGCCTGCCCGGGGTCAGCCCCTCTGCTAAGCACCGTATGCTTCTCTCCTGGCAGAGCATATGGCTCCCCATGTGCTACTGCCATGGCCAGTCTCATGTGGTGTCCCCATTCCTCTCACACAGCAGGTTACAAATATCTCAGATGCCTTGAGAAGTGAGTTACTGACAGATTTGTAAGGGTTATGGCAGCAGTGGTTGTTACAGACTCTTGGTTGCCCTGCCTTCAAATTTTGAGGAAACTAAAATCGCACAATACAGCCCCAACCACCTCCCATTTGCGTGACCACACTGGGTTTTGAGGTGCTTAAATGAGGGAGATCTCGGGTTGTGGAAGTGGGGTGGGGAACTGCAGCTTTTGCAGCAGCTCTGGATAAACCTCATGGCAAGCTGAGCCGTCCCCAGAGGCTCAGAGCTTGGCAGAAGGAGCTCTAGTCCAGCATGAACTACAAGTACCCCACAGACCGTGGGTTTAGGGTGCAGGTGCAGCCAGGGTGAAGCTACTTATCTGTGATTGCTGGCAGCAGTCTGTTCTGTGAGGTGGGAAGGGATTTGTAGACCCGTACCCAGGAGCTGCAGCTGGGTCTTCCGCCTTGGTGGCTCCAGGACAGCCGAGGGCGTAAGAGAGACATGTCTTAAAAGTTGGAGAAAACACCTTGCTAGGAAAAAAGAACAGCAAAGGATGAATTTACTGTAGCCAAAGTTTAACAGAACGAGGACTAAATTTAGAGGCGGCTATAGAGACGTAAAAGAAATTGGGTCTGGGTGGATTTGCCTGTGCTCCTAACTGCTTCCAAAAAGCTTGGAGTGATCCAGGTAACAAGGTGATAAGATATTTGTACTGCTTCTGGGCAGGGCTATGGCCTGGGGTATTAATTTGACTGGGAGGGGAGGGTATTGCAGATAAAGTTTCCCATCCTTTCATTATGTTTATAATCAAACTCGGATTACTGTTATTTTTCCCCAAAAGGTTTGCCATTATTTCTAACTTAGAGGTTGTTCCCCAGAAGTATCTTCTCTGCTTCAGAGAGGGAAAAAAAGGGCACTTTTCCTGGGGGCCAGTGATGCTGTGCGGGCATGTGGTTACCCAGTGAGTGGGTGAGGAGGCTGCAGGACTGAAAACAAACCTGAGAGAAAAGACCTTCCTGCCAGGGCAGAATATTTCTGTTCTGTCTTTTGCTCAATAGAAGAGGTTCAGGTGCCCTAATAAAACCCAGATCTCGGGTTTTCTGCTTTCCCTTGGGGCAGAGGTGGAGCCCAGCTCGTGGAACTCGTTTGCTGGTTGTTATCAGTAGCAGAAGTGACGGTCACGAAACATCTCCGGGAGCTTCAGGTTTCGTTTCTCCTTCAGTCCTCGTGTCTCAAAGGTAAACTATTACATTGCATATATTGAGTGAGGGGTTGTTTGAAAGTATTAACGCTCCAGTTCATCAGAGGTCATGTTTTTATTTGATTTTGGCCAACTGGCAGTTCCCTGTGTTTGCATCTGCTCCTGGAAGTAAATGTCTTCTCGGTTTCTGTGCCGACGCCAGCAGCAGCCAAAGGCTTCCCAGGTGCCTGGGTGTGAGGGGAGGCAGGGGGATCCTTACCACCACTCTGTCACATGGCTGGCAAAGAGAAGATCCTCAATACCCACCTGCGAGGTCTGACATGGAGCCTTTTCCACAATCTTCCAGGCTGGAGAACTTGGATCCAAGCCTCAGGTGGAGCAAGACTACGTGAACCAAGCAGGAAAACCCCATTTTGTGCTTGCAGCAGCAATCTATCCTTCCACGGTGCCTGGCTGATCTGTGCATGCCCGATGGCTAAAGCTCCCTCCCAGGAGGAGGGATCGAGGTCAGGAGTTTTCAGCATCGGTGTGTGGATGCCTTCCAGCACTTGTGATGGTTTGCGTGTGTGTGGTGTGTGTTCTGCCCCAGGAAATACTGAACTTGTTCCAAACCAGCCGTTCACGGGCAGATAGTCCAGCCTGAGTATGCGCAACACGTTGGGTTTGGGGTCCTGTTGGTTACGTCAGTCCTCTGAAAGAGACAAAAACCCTACAAGATCTTCCTTCTGTGCCCTTAAGAGCGATAGCAGAGATAAAAAAGATTGATCGGAAACTAAGCACGGAAGCGTTTCTGCATTTTCCTCTGAAGAGTAAGATTTCCAAGCTTCAGCTTTCAATTTTTTTAAGAAAATGGATCTGGGAGGAAGCAGGCATATTTTATAAACAGTCCAAGACGTGACAGGAAGCCTCTATTTAAAATTACTGACCCAGACTGCATCCGAGTAGCCCTGCTGCGCTCCCTCTTTGCAGGACTGACAACAGCCCCGTGAACCCAAACACCCCGACTGGGAAACCACCTCTCCATCCCATTTAAAGCCCCTTTGTCACGACGCAGGTTATTGTCAGGCGCTGTTGGCATCTCTTGCTTCCTGACCGATGACTGGTGCTGCCAGCTTACTTTTATCCCATTTATTATATAGGTTGGTTTATTTGTTTTTATTTCTTCTTTCACCTTGCACCTAACCAAGGTGCAATTTTTTCATTGCTTTTCTAATCAGTGTGGCTTTTTTGAATGCATTCCGGGCATCTTTCAAAATGGTCTAGTGACAACTCTAAATTAATCACTTGAGTTGTTCTGATAAATTTCCTCCCAGTCCCTAAATGTTTTCTCTATGGCCAGGCACAGATTGCATTTGGGCAACAAAATCGGGCACAGTAGGTGAGGAGTTTTGTCTGGTGATCATCACACCTTAAGCCACTAGAAAAAGGGCTAAGATGGCAATGTTCTGAAGGTAATGTTTTTGGGGTTGGAAAATAATCAGGGTACGCTTGGGAGTGTGTAATCATCCAAGATCCCCCCCCCAAGGAGCTGTGCCTGGAGCCACAGCAGCGTGGGGTGTGCTTGTCCCTGGGTGCGGTAAAACCAGAACGAGTCAGTCTCCATCGCTCCCTTCAGGATACAGGATGGGGACAGGAGAAAAAAATCTCCTCCTCTCGAAAAGGTCACGCAAAAGAACCTGGCCCACGGACGCAGGCTGAAGAGCAGCAAGTTACGTGTTGTGTGTTTTTACAGGAGGTGTTGGGGGGCTGGCTCCTGCCTCTGGGTACTGTCTTAGAGAGAAAATAAATCTTGAATTACTTTGTTTTCAATTCCAACAAAGCTGCATGTTGGCAGTTGCCTTGGAGCTAATAACGTGACGCGGTGCTGTGCATCTGTGAATGTTTGTAGCATGGGTGTGCTGGTTCTGTGTTTGGGACTGACAGTGGGGTGCTATATTGTTCTCCTCCTATCACTGTATTGTGTTCCCAGCACATCGGAAGAAAAAGAAGTATGAAGGTAGGCGATTTTATCATAACACAAAAATAAAAGACACAATACTGTAAATTATGCACATCATTAACCCCAACTGTTGCTCTGAAATGGACACAAATTCTGCAAGAAAATCATCTTTTGGTTGAGCTGTGATGTTTTTCCCTGAAGGGATTCCCTATAGGTGCTCGAAGACCCATGTCTCCTCTTCCAAGGTTTTGGAGAGCTGGCCTGGAGGCCTGTTAATGCATCAAGAGCAGTTTGAGGTGCCGATTCCTCCTCGGGGGCCACGTTGTGTTACCCGTGGAAGGGGCTGCAGTGCCCTTGGACAGGGTCCTGCTCCACCAGCAAATCAAGAGCAGGTCAGACAGGATTCATTGAACCTGTCACCATCAGCTCCTTGTCTGGTCAAGGCAGGTGAAGTCAACAGCATGACTCCTTGCATCCTGCGGAAGATGCCACATAAGGGTAAGTGAACCACACCCCCCACAAAGTGCTACGTGTCGGCTCTTTGATGTCTTACATTGCCAGAAGTGAATCCCGTGCTGTTCTGCTGCGTTTTGCAAGAAATATAAAGGGGGGAGTGGAAGCTGGGCTTAAAAGCCTCCTCCCTTCCAACTTCTCCTCTTCCTTTCTGCTCACTCTTCACCGTCTTCAAAGAGGGAAGAGTCAGTTTAATCACTTTCATCAGATCGCCCCCATCAAAGGCAAGTGGGTGTTCAGCCTGAGTGGGATTTCCCAGCCCCCTCCCATCGCCCAGACTCCTGAAGCTGGTTTAAAGCAACTTAAAACCTTCTTGCATAGAATTTTTCCCTTGCAAAAATTAGGCCTCATGAAAATAAATAATTCCCAGAGGAAATTTCAATTTGATTACAAATATTGACTTGCTTGGGGGAAGTTTTTTTTAAAGAAAAATCCATTTGGAATCAACATTTTCAAATTAAACATGTATGTTTGCTCCGTTTTAGTACTTAACTTGGAAAAATAGCAATTTTGTTTCCAGTGGTTGGGGATTTTAGGAGTTTCTTCCATCCATATTTTTCTGCAAGAGCTGAACAACAGAAACGCCTTAAAATTGGGCAAAGCAGTGAAAATACTTGTTTTAATTTTAAAGGATTAAAAAAACCCTGTAATATGAAATGTTGCAAATAATTTTCATGCTTCTAAAAAAAAATACCCATAGAAATGCATGAATATGTGTATTAAAGCTGTAGCCCCAGGAGATGCCTGAGCTGCAGAAGCATCAGACAGAGCAGACACAGTAGGTGCCGCTCCTCTGGCATCGCTCGGATGGCCTCCACCAACCACCTGCTCCCATTTCCAGCCAGTCAGGAGTGATTTTCTACGGATGCCGCAACCAGGAGACACAGGACGTGAGTAGACAGGTGGGAAAAACCCGGTAGTCGACCACCTTAGTGGTGACATCAAGCTTTGCATGAGCTCCCCTTCACCCTTGTGCATGGGGACCCTCAGCATCCAGTCCCCTAAAGGCAAGCAGGCCAGCAGATGTTTGTGTGCGTCACTGAACTCAGTTTAGGGCTTCACACCCACCCTACCTTTCTGGAGTTTGATCCTGCCGGGCAAAGCAAAAATTAACTACTAAGGATGTGCATTTTTGTGGGTTTTTTTCCCTCCAGATTCTCTATTTCTCTGCTGAGAGAGAACCTTCTGCTCCTGAAAATGCTGAAGTTGAGCTGAAATGCTTTGGGAACCTCCGACATTTCAGGACAAGGGGTGCTCAGTTAAGGGTCTGTGCTGCTTTTGCTACTTTATGGATTTAAAAAGGTAAGAAACCAGCTTAGCTGCATCCAATGTAGGAGCTTTGTCAGGAGGGGCAAACTGTTCTTTTTGTGAGAAGACCCTGGTGAGCTCTGTGTCCTGCTTGGTTTTGGAGGGGAAGGACTAGGTAGGAGGAAGGAGCTGGTGGAACAGCAACGACTTTTGGATGTAATCAAGGTTTCCATATGCTGACATTTGTCCCGCGAGAGGTATGGATGGGGACCAGCCTCTGCCAAAATAAAGCAAAACCATTTATTTTAAAACTGAAAAATGACCATCGTAAGCGACACTGCCTGCAGCTGGGGTCTCTCTCGGATCAGCAGGCAGGGGGGTTATGCTCCCCCCAGGGGGGGGGCTCCCCAGATGCTCAGGTTCCTGCGGAAGATGAGCAGCCAGAAATTACTCCAGGCAAGAGGGAAGTGATTTTTAGGAGCACTTCATTAATAGACGTGCATAACACATCGCTGGTAACAAATGCAAAAAGCCCTGGGACTAAAGGTCTGTTTGCCCAGGCAATATCCCCGGCTGAGCGCAGCAGCCATTAGTCGCAGCGGGAGGTACCGGGAGCAGCTCTCCCTGGCAGGAGCTCCACGCTCTGACATCAAAGCAGGAAAACAAATGCCTGCAGGTGCTTATCCCAGCAAAGGTGCAGTTTCTGCACCTTTCCCAGCCGTACCCCAGCCCGCACATGAACAGGCACCAGCTGCACTAAGTGACACTCAAGCATCGAGCTCGGGATTTGCAGTGCCCCATGCCTGGCAGTCACCCATGTCTGCTGTGAGCTCACCCCACGATTCCTCAACAATTTTGTCAAATGACTCTGTTTCAAATACACTACCCTGTGCAGGCACGATCCGGCCTAAATGACGGATGCTGCCAATGAGGATAACCTCTCTTAAGGTTAATTAATCATTTGTAAACTGACCTTTGGATGTATGCATTATTCATCAGTACTCTTGAATGAGCGGGCCAGGTAATTTTCAGCCACTGGGGTTTTTTTGTCAAAGTCTTTAGTTATTCCATAACTGAGGGCAATTGCTGAAGCACAGGCAGAGCAATGCCCCCGGGCGCTGCCTCTGCGCAGGGTGCTCATGCTTGCCCATCATTTAGACCACAGCCCAGGTTTGGGCTGGACCGCAGCCTGGCAGCTGCTTTTCTTCCCCACCTGCGTTTTTCTTCCTTGAAGCCTGAATGACCTTAAACTATGTTGAAGACTCCTCTCCAGGAGCTTTGACATTTAAAAGTGCAGTGACAGAAAATAACTTCTCCTAAAAATATGTGTAACTTATTTACCAGCATGAGGAGAGGGAGAGAAGAATTCAAATGAAGGCATACATATACATCGCGCTGCTCGATTGTGACTTTTCGCTGATGCTGTGTGTGGTAGCACCGCTTTCTCCTCCAGCGTTTTAGTGGCATGCAGGGTGTGCTCCCCACGTCCAGACCGGGGACTGGCCTACCAGGAGCAGGGATATAAGGAGAGGAGGGATCCCTGTGTCCCCTTCTGGGCTGCAGGGAGACCAGCGGGCAAGGGTCCAGTCTCAGGGGACCCAAGGAGCTGATTTTACATCTCAAAGCCACCAAAAGTGGAAAACAGGAAAAAGACAAGCCAGCATTTATTGAGAAAACATCTCATGGATCCTTCCTTTGTCAGATTACATAAAAGAAGAAACAAAACAAAAAAGGAAAAAAGAAATCAAAGGCTAAAGGATGCACAAATTGGTGAGTTTAGTACTTGGGGAAACTGCTGCTATCTCCACAGGGAAACCTGCACCCTACGTCCTCCCGAGCAAGAGCAGACCCTGCCCAAACAGGCTCTTTGCCCCGCTCTGTGCCCAAAACTACACCGTAGCCAGGGGAAAGTCTCCTGAACGTGAGGCATTCATGTATCTTTAATTATTGTTTCAGCCACATAAATCCATGCTGAATTAAAATTCATGATGGTTCTAGGGTACAAGTGCAAACAATTTGTTCGGTAAACTTTGCTCTAATTGGCATTCTGAAAATTTCCTGTTAATCAAGCCCCTTGGGCTCGGTTTACCAGTGTAGTTCTGCCTGCGAATGTCAGTGCTCGGAGGGTGCACGCATGTATGCCGATTTCAAGGGTCTTTATACGATATTAACTCATACACCTTGTCCTCACATTAATTTGCAAGTAATTTCTTAACAACCTTCTGTGGCCCTGCCTTTTATCTTGCTGCTTCATTACTTGAGGCGAGCAGGCGAGCGGAAGAGTATTTGTAAAACAACCCCCCAACCCCAATCAAAAAAAAAGGCACTCAGACATGTCTAGGATCTGAAGGCAAAACACTCCCGAGGGAGCTCAAGCCTTGTCCCCACAGAAACTGCCTTTCCAGCAGCACTTGAATCCAAGGGGCCACAGGAGAAACGAGAAGATACTCGGGCTAGCACGGAGGCTCCAGCCAAACATGCCCAGAAATCCAATTGCTATAGAGGTGGGTAATGCTTTTGTCCTCTTCAACCAAGTACACGAACATCACCTGAAGGGTCAAGGCTTGAGCAGAGCTGCTTTTTCATCCCATCCCTGGGTGTGTGGAGAGCATCAGAAATGAGCCCAGGAGATGCCAGGGTCTGGAGGAGGTGAGGTCCTGCTGCAGAGCCTCACTTCCCACACACCACCCAGCATTGTCAAATTGGGCAATTTGGGTCTTTTTTCCCCAAGCAACACCCTCTCCGCAGTGACACCGCACCAGTCCCACTTGGGACCACTGCCAGGAGGATTTTAGGAGCTTTCACTGATTCCCCCTCTTCAGTTCTACAGCCTTATCAGGCCAGTCCTTAGCTTACATCCCAAGAGATTTGGGGATAGGAGAAGCTATGTATAACCTGAGTATCTCTTCCCACCAGCACAGTAGGACAGAAGAACAGAAATAACAAAATAATGAGCATCTGACAGAGATCGGGGAAGTGGTGGAGAAGCTCTCTTGGATGGAAATACGTGGTGAGGAAACGTATGAGAACTGGCAGTTCCCAGAAGAGACCAAAGATGGTTCACAACAGCAAACTGCTCCCCTGTGAAAGCAGATAAGAAGCATAATTAGATGGTGTTACAGCAGCAGCAGGGTCTGGAAGCTGGAAAGAAATCGTACGGCAAGTCAAAACGGGCATGTGCCTGGGGGGGGAAATAGAGGAATAATACAGGTTCACAGCACGAGAGCGGCTACGTCTGCAGGCACGAGGTTTCAGAGGCAACCAGCAAGGGTCTGCAAATAAATTAGATGTAAAACG
The DNA here is from genome assembly GCF_000703405.1 of Apaloderma vittatum. Taxonomy (NCBI): domain Eukaryota; kingdom Metazoa; phylum Chordata; class Aves; order Trogoniformes; family Trogonidae; genus Apaloderma; species Apaloderma vittatum. The sequence continues at coordinate 38,820 of NW_009718949.1, read as the reverse complement.
AGAACAGCAAGATGTGTAGGGGCGTACGTGTCTGGGGAAGGAGAACAGACTTGAGCGTTCAAAGCAGGAATTTGTCCCGTCTCCCTTGTTTCAGCCTTTATAAAAAGGTTAATTGTTACTAAAACTTAATGCAACAGGCTCTGAAGGGAACTGTGGAGAAGGCCAGTGTAACGAAAGAAGTTTAAAGCCATTTAGAGGTATCAAATGTGTTCAAAATGAGAGGATCTGATGAAGTGCACCCAAGAACGTTGAACTCTTGGTGGATACGTTCAAAATTTATGAAAGTGTAGACGTCCCTGGAGATGAGAGAAGCATCTCTCTTTAAAGAGGATACATTTTAAAACAACAGTTCAAAAAACTGAATAATCATCTTAATCTCAATTCCCTGGAAGAAAGTCTTAAATGAGCAGCTGGTAAGAGGTAAAACAACAAATAAAATCAAAGAGCATGGGTTTGTCAAGAACCAGTTACATCAACCCAATTTAACTTCCTTCTTCCGTAAGACAACAGGTGTACTTGAAGATGTGGAGAAAACACAAGTGAGACCTGCGTTTTTCCACTGGACAGCCTCAAATAAGCTGAGAAAACACCCTCTAAAACCAACCAGAGTGCAACTGGCAGAGCAACCCCTCCTGAAGGGAGGAGGTGGTTTCTCCAGCCTCCACTCTGGCTCTAGAGAAGGAGCTGTCGACTTGTGGGCTGCTCCAATTTGGTAGCCCACAGCTTCGCCCAAGGAAAACTGAGACTAAACCTTTGTTATGCCGATTTCTTAGCCTCTCATGTTGGTTTATCCTTAATTTCCCCATGACATCAGCATCCCCACGAGTATTTAAGCAGAAACATTTTGATGCAGCATTATCCCATATTAAACTTGGATGCTGGCACAGAGCTGAGAAGATGCTTTTGGTGGAGCTTCAGCACTCCACCCAATGTGGAACTGGTGCCAATCCATACGAGCAGCCTGCAAAGCCTTGCATGTGAGCACGGGGGCTGTGCCACTCCACTCCCGGTCCTCCGGATGGACAGGTGGACAGATTGATGCATGGGGACCCTTGCAAGCCCCAATCAAAGGCTCTGTGAGCTGTCAAAACAGCTGCTGGAGGAATGAAGGAACAGAAGCTTTTGATACCATTTCAAACAATGTGTAATTATCAGGTAGCTGAAAATTAGCCCATCTGTGCCTCGGGAAAAGACAATGAGAAGTTATGTGTTACTAATGGCTGAAAAGCGCTGGCAACACAAAACACAAAATTTTCAGTAAACTTTTTTCTTAAGGTAATGTAATTACACAGCGTAATCCCCAAATCTCCTGACTTTTTGGTGAGTTTTGATAAAGCTTACGAGGTCTTCATCCTCCTTTCTTTTCCCCCTCCCCATTGCAGCAGCGCAGTCTCAGGCATTTTGAGCAGTGCCGGAGGGCTGGCTGGGCCACCTAAAGCAGCAGATGTGGGTGACATAAACTGCCTTTACAACAGAACGGCTAATGACATGGATCAGGTTTTTCTAAAGCAGATTGTAAATGCCCACCTCGCCTTTGCCACAGCCTCGCTAGCTGAATGCAGAGCACCCGAGCTTGTAATGCTATTTTGGATAAAATTTCTGGGCCGGTAAGAGTTGGCCAGCCAGAGTCTGGGGCTCTGATCCAGGTCAATGCACATGCAAGCACCAGCATGGTTCAAATTTAGGACCCCTTTTGTTTTCCCTGCTTTTGGTCCCTGCTGATCTAGCATGGAAGGAAAAAAAAAAAAAAGGCAAAGAAAAAAGCTGCTTCCTTTAAGTGCCTTGAGGATTCAGCGATCAGGTCTTTGGGGGTTGGTGAAGCAAAACTGGAACAGCATAAAACTCATGCAAACAGTCCAGGCAGGGTAAATAGCTCATGATTTTTTTATTCATACTTTTGTCTGTGGAATAACTGGGAGCAAATTGCTTTTTCCTTTACTAGTCCAAATTATTCAGAGAATTTTTCTGCTGATTTTTGCTATTCTCCCTTTTGAGAGCACTTGCTCTCGAAGATGGCCCGCTTAGCTCTGAATGGAAAGCAAATGTTGCCTTCACCTTCACTGAACTTTGAAGCAATTGATTTTTACCGGCATAAAAGAAGAGCTGAGAAGTGACAGCTCGCAGGCTTCACGGAGGGCGGATTTTGCCATTTCACGACTGTCCAGGCAGGAGGATGCAGGCGTCCCAGAAGAAAGATGACAGATGCTCTTTCGACTCATCCCCGTTTAGCCACCAGCCATGTCCCCTTTCACGCGTGGGGTCCCCAGACCACTGGCTCCTCTGCAGCAGCTGTGAGGATGCTTCACGCAACCCCTAAGAGGGAGAACTCCAAGAGAAATTATTCCTACTAGCTTTTGTCTGGTAATCCGAGGTCAAGAAAACAAACTGCTTCCTCTCCACTCTCTCCAGCACTGTGGCGAGAAATGCAGCCAAGCTCCGGCACCGAGAATAAAGGGAGAGTTGGCACAAACACAGGAGCTTCTTAAATGAGTTTGCCATTAGCCGGAAGGGCTGCAAATTGAAGCGAAGATAAGCCCCTTAGCATTTTCCTTCTTTAATCCAAGCCTCGTAAAAGCAGAGATGTGTTCCTATTCAGTGGGCTTTATACAGAGGCAGGTATTTCATTTACCCGAAAAACCGTGGATCGGATAAATTATTAATGTTATTTATAAAGGCAATTCTGCCATTCAGCAACTTCTTTTGGAAGCCTACGCTTAATCTCACTGCTTAGCATAAGATACACTCCAGTTAAAAGGCAAAATCACATTCCCTTACAAGGCCTGCAAAATAACGGAGGGCTGAGGTGCCTGAAACAGCGCTGTAGTTTAAATTCCGCTATAAAGGCTAATACATTTATCAGTGGCAAACATAAGCCCTGATTTCCACTTGCTCGTACCCTCTCTGCGTGCTGGATGGGGCCTCACTCACACGCATCAAGAGCCCGTCAAAGCTACTCAGCAAGAACGATGGAGACACAGAACACGCAAGTGCTTACCTGGCCTCTGTAGGGCTGTGTGGTGAAGCCGCAGGGTGAGACAGCAGGTCCTGTAAGATGTACTACAACGTGTCCTGCCCTAGGACGCTTTAGGTTCTGCAGGCTGAGCCCCACCTCCACCCCACAGATCAAGGCATTATCAAGAGCAGCGGCACCAAAAGAACTCCCCAAGCAGCTCCCCAAGCAGAGGGGTGAGCTCCTGCAGTCGGGCAGTAGAGCCAGCATGCTCCGAGTTGCAAAACACTTCCTCAGAGGCCCCAGGAGAGCTGTGGCAGTGCGGTGCTCGGCCTCAGCACGGCCTGTAACCCTGAGGAGCAGGTGGAAGACAAGAAGCCGGGAGTTGCAGTGCATGGCCAACACCACCATTTCAGTTGCAATGGTGGGACGCAATGGACCAGATCCCAGAGAAGAGTGCAGCGCTGACAGGTAAACCCCACCCTTGCCCTCAGCAGGGAGGCAACGGGTATTTTGGAGTTCAGAGCCCACATGGAGGAAGGGGAGAGCCAGCATCTCCTAGAAAAGATGTGCTCGAGCCTCTAAGAGGGGAACAACAGCTCCTTGCTACAGGTGGAAATCACTAAAACACGTTGCCCCTGCAGCCCCCATGTGCCTCCTGGGCATTGTCACAGTGCAGGTGGGCACAGCCACAAGCTGACCTGCAAATCTGAGGGCAAGGAGGTTTGGGAATCTTCTTGTGAAAAGTATGTCCCTTGAAATCTTCTTTTTCAGCATCTTCCCCTCCAAAGGCTGCACAACAAACATTTAATTGAGCAGCCGGCGCTGGCTGATGTTTCGTTTCAGCACGATTAAAACCAAGGCAAAGCATTTTTGTTTGCTAAACCCTCTCAACCTTTTCACGGCAGGGTTACGACAGCAACGCGTGTTTTTCAGAGGCGGCGGCGCCCCTAGGGAAGAAGCACTCAGGAGGTTCGGGATCTGCGTTTTTTCTCCTGGGCTGGGTGCTGGGGACAAGCGGCAGCTCGCGGGTGGCAGCGTGGTTTCCCTTTGATCAGCCACGAGCAGGGAGGGCTCCTGCAGCCGCGCTCGAAGCTGGAGACGTCTAAGCTTACGGGCACCACGGAGAAGCGCACTTTTATGTCAAAACAACTTATAATAAGATTTTAAGTTTGTTCAGGGAGCTGGAATGAAATATTTAAACGCAGCATCATAGTAGCATTTTCTTCTCATGAAAATGCTGAAATGCCATTTGCAAATCAGAAACGTTTTAGTATTTCTTTTGAAACAGCAGCATCTTTATGCAACTGTTTTGGCGCTTTTTTTTCCTTCCAGGAAGAAACAAATGGGGGGAAAAAAAAGCTGAGATCTTGGCTATTTCCTCACAAATGAGATGTCTGCTTTTCAGTCTCTTCTGGTGAGTCTGTTTGGAGCCATCATTCCCATTTGGAGCAGGGAGAATCAGCCTCGAGAGCAGCCCACATGGTTGCATCCAGCATTCAAATTACATTATCTTTGTTTCTTACGCTGACGACGAGACATTTAGGTTGGAGAACTCCACTGGGCATTAGAGCTGCTCTGAAGGGTTTGCATGATTTGAAATAAATGTCATAAAAGAAATAGCAAGTTCTTGTGTAAAAGAACAGCTGTCCTACTTTTTTTTTTTTTAGTATTTCAGGGCAGTTTGCACTTTCTTTAGAAATAGTTTATACATTTGTGGTTCTTAATTTCCTTACGTATATATCTTGTTAAATACAAGAAGCCAGCTTGCTCCAGTCCCTCCTCAAGATTTGGATTGTTTCTTATCCGACTCCTCACTGTTCCCAAGCAGCGCAAAGCTCTGGGCAGGTAGCCCAGAGCCAGCCAAGCTCTTTGGTGCCTGGGTTTTAGTGGCATTTGGGCCATACCAAAATCTAGTCACTCTGACTGAATTTTGAGTAGTTAGCTAAACTATTTTCAATCAGAAAAGGAGTTCTTCAGGCAGTTCTGGCCAAATTCAGCATCTGAGGTTCAAATCGCTATTAAGAAAGGGTTATTCTATGATAGTGACCAAAATATACTTGAATTCAGTATCTCAGCAGGATCAAAAAGCCCCAAATCCCTTAAGATGCTGACTGACTTGAGAAAAAGATTTGTATACAGTTTGTTCATAGGGGGTTTTTAATAAAAAATTCAAAGAACTGCAAGGATAAAATGTTGGCAAGCAGCACAAAAAAAACCCTCCTTAAAAATAACATATGAAAGCATCAGAAAAAATGTTTATCATTTATCCAGGCGACTAAGGTTCCAAAATAGCTGATATGGTTGAAAAGAAGGGTACAGTAGGCATAAGAAAAATCCTTCTGAACTGAAGGCAGCTTTAAACTGAGACCACAGACAGAAGCATGTCTTGGCCAGACAAATGCCCAATGATAATGTCAGACCAGCACAAGGTTTTAAGGCACAAAAACTAGCTGGCCTGGGTAGTACAGACCTGAGAATTCTCCAGTTCTCTGTAGTGGTCCCTGCAGCTCTTTTAAATCCTCCTGGAGATTTGATTCAAATGAGCCACTGCAAAATCTCTCACGGGTTTTAAGATGCACTGTGAAATAAGACAAAATCAGCCTCTTTTAGCAGTGAAATAATCAGGAGCTCACACTGACTCTAGCTGACCTCAACCTCCTTGTTATTTCCCCAGCTCCCTGACGTTTCAGGCCCTGCTTTCTTGTGGATGAAGCTCTCAGAGCCATTTCCTGCACCCAAGCCTGTCCAGTCTCTCTGGCTGCTTCTTCCAGAGCCCACTCATACACATGGATCTTCCAGGCAAGTCAAGCTGGCTGCTACCTCTTCTGCCCTCAAAGCAGATCCTAATCAATGCCGTTCCCACCGCGCAGATGGGACGGCGCTTACAAAAGAGCCACGCTTGGAAACCCACACACAACCGGTGGCGTGTTCACCAGTGTTTTTGGCCGGGTGCCTTCCTCACTCACCTGCTTCTCGCTGCTACAAACAGGGAGGCAAAACTCCTGTGATCATCATGCAGGTGATTAGAGGAAATTGCATTGCTGAAGCACCCTGTAGCTTGCCTGCTGGTAAGCTGCCAGAGAGAGGGAAGTGTAGGTATAAAATGAATAGCAGAAGAGATTGCAGGTAATTATGTTTCTTAAGCTGTTAACAGGATTGGCCATTTGATAAATGAGAGGATTTGGGAATGTTTTGTCACTGACAAGCCATTGTGAGATCCGAGTGGAAACGGGAGCGTTTCTCTTCCGTAGCGCGAACAAGAAGGAAATTCTCCTGGGATGATTACGCACCGTGAAATTCATCTGAAACCTGGATGCCAGCGCACGAAGGAGAAAGAACAGATATAGGACTCCTGATGAAAAAAAAAAAGAAAGAAAGAAAAAAGAATCAGGTCTGTTACATATGCAACTAATTTGGTTTTGGAAGCACTTTGGTACTCCTAGAGGCTTCTGTTGTTTTATGATGCCCTCAAACACACCCCCCCACATATGATTTTTGGTGCCTCCAGGGCCCCTCAAATTCCTCCACCTGAATCCCTCTAGCTCCCCAGACCTCTCTGTTTTTGTGGTTCCCTAGCTGGTGGGAGAGGCAAGAGGGGAACCAGAACTGCTTTTTTTGTCCTTCTGCTCCAACAGTGCCCATGCAAACCCTGGGTAATGGGCAGAGCAGACATGCTCCTTGTTTCAGTCCTGAGAGCAGTCTGGAGCAAGGGCTGGGTGCCCAAGAAAGAGATGCAGGGTGGGGGCAATGAAGCCATTTTCATAAAATCATAGAATTGTTTGGGTTGGAAAAGACCTTTGAGTCCAACTGTTAACCTAGCAATGCCAGGTCCACCAGTAAGGCAAAATCCAGTTCCTGCTCCTCCAAACAGGGTCTCTGGAAACAAAGTCACTTACTCTTTGCAGCTCAAGCTGAAGTCTAAAATGGTGGCCCCAAGCAGCTGGTGGAGGGTAGGCAAGAGGTGCAAGAGCCATTATTCTTAGCAATGAACACCTAGGAAAGCAAAGAAATAGCAGGAACAGAAACTCCAGATGCTCTTCCTCTATAAATTGACACCAGGACAAGAGGGCAGGCATGCACACAGGATTTGTGACCCCCTTGCTCCAGCAGCCCCCAGCCAAGCCCAGGGCTTCACTTCAACACATACAGCAGGAGCTACAGCTTCAAAGACAGCTGGGCAAGGCAAAAAAATCTCTCCCAAAGCTCATCCAAAAGCACAGGGCAGCCAGAGGAACACAACTGCCACCTTGAGTGTGCTTAAGTTCAAGCATAGCAATGCTAGCTCTTGCCAGCAAGCCTTCCTTTAGGAAAGGAAGATGGTTTGCTAACCTGCTCCTGGGGTAGACAGATGAGAAAGACTTCCCAAAGGGCTGACCCACAGTGACAGCCTTTGCCATTTATAAAATCCTTGCCAGACGTGGGAGCTAGAATGATCAGAAAAAGCTTTTAGCCACAACAAAGAGCATCTGACAAGGGAAGGTTGAGCCAGCTGCTGCCTTCAGTCCCAGCCAGCTCTACCAGACATGCCCACAGGCAACCCCAGCACCACAAAGACAATCTCAGTCAAAAGTCAACTAACACCCACTCCAAAGAGGCTGACCCCTTGCAGGGCAGCCCCCCTCCACTGCCCTCACACCCCTGTGAGGAAGGCACCGGACCTTCTGGGTGTTCTTCTCAAATAGTGACTGGGAAACGAACTCATTAGCTCAGATTTAACTGTGCTCCTGCTTGTTTGACCCACATCAGCCTTTCCCAAGGGCAGAGCTCAGGCCAGCTCCCGCCTCTGCAGTGCAGCACTGCTTTCACTGCAGAGCCCTGAAAACAGCACCCCCACCACCACCTCAAACATGGGGGGCCTTGCACAAGTGCCTGGGATCACCATACCTCTGACTAGCAGCAAGAGATCCTCTCCAGGTCCCCCTGGGCACAACCAATCCACCAGGAAAGCAGTAAGGTGGCCTCAAAAGCCTGCTCTAGGTCTAGCTTTGGTCACTCACTACTTCAGGGCACTTATCCGACATCTCTCATGCTCTCATCATCGGGGCTGTGCTCCTCGCCAGGGACTTCTGATGCTTCATTGTGGCAAAACAGCATCATGTCTGCTGAAAGAAAAGCTCCTTGTGAGTAAATGAAGGCACAGTCAGACCAACGCAGGTCCTTCCAACACCCCAGGTCCAAGGTCAGTCTCCTGCTCTGCAAACGCCAACCTAACAAATGCTCCTTGGGGACTAGCTCACTGCTGAGGAACAACCCAAATTCCCAGCAGCTTCCCAAAACCAGGGAACAGCATGCACCACATCCCATGTGATGGCACACACCCTGGGCCCTGCGCAGGGCTTCACATCCACCATGCACCCTGCCCCACAGGCCCCCAGGGGACAAGCGCAGGGACCCCAAGACATCCTCACACTGCCAGATATTCCTGTGATCCAAAAATGCTCACAGGCCCTAGTAGAGGACCAAGCAATCACACAAAGGAATGAAGCTCTGAGTCACGGTGGGAAGAGTGTTGGGATGATTGCCGTGTTACACCAGCAACTTCCCTGCAGCCTCCCTGAGACCCTGACACCACAGCCCTCACACTCTGCTCCAGTATGTTTGAAGGCACCTCAACAGCACATGGAGACAAACCCTGGAGGAAAAGGTGAGGGGGCCAAAGAGCCTCAGCCACAGAGACGTAAAAGCCCTTGCAGCTGCCCTCCACCCCCACAGCCCTGGGGAAGAGCCTGTGCCAAGGCAGAGCGATGTTTGCCTCTGGAAGAAGGAAGCTCCAAAGGGAGATACTTAAAATTACTGCAGTTTCCAGAGACAGAAAGAAAAGGATCAGCACAGCCACCTGATGTTTTACCTGCTCCAGAAGGTCAGAAGGAACTTAGGGTAGCACATCAATTGATGTGAGAAAAGGAGCCAGTCAGAAAGACCTTGGAGGTGAGACCACCACTATTGGTTCATTTTGTAGAGAGGAGGAAAAGGCAATACAATAAAACTTATTTCTAACAACATAAAAAAAGAAACACAAGGACCTGAAAGGGTGCAGGACAGACTTACAGACATCTGTGCTATTCATTAGTCTCTGCTCTTTGCTTTCAAAAGAGCGTTCAAGAAAAGGAAGGAAAACCTCCCCTCACTTGCAGCTCTCCCAGCAACTCCCGAGGCACAGCAGGGCTCAGCCAGCCCGGCTTTCCCCCAGCAGCCCTGGCATAAGCAAGGCAACAGACTCACCCTAAGGATGTGGCTGTGTCGTCCTTCGCCTCTCCTCAACCACAGCACTGCTGGCTCCATCCTGCTGGATAAATCCCATGCTCATTTTCTACTCTTTTTTTGATGAAAAGGATGTAGCATTAAAAAAAAGAGCTAGAATTAAAAACCCCTCTTTTTCTGCCCCTCCACATCTACCAGCATCTCAGTCAATCTACTCTGGTGCTGGCAAACTCCAGTCTCTTTTAATTACCCTTGTGGTTCTTTTTATATATGTGAGTTCTCTTGCCTGGGAAGTGGTTAGTTCAAGACTTGTGGTGTGAGTGTCTTCCCGTAGAAAGACCTGTAAGTAACCTTACTAATCTATATAATTATTTTTTTAAGATGCTGTCCAGATTAAGCTCCACATAGCAATTAGAACCAGACGCCAAGATTAAGGCAGGGCCTGTGTTTCTGAAAGCTCACAAAGAGAAAAGGGCATCATTTAAAGATTTTCTTAGATTTCAAGTGACTTTGGGTGCCCCCTGAAGCCTTCCATGTGGCTTTTGGTACTAACCAGAGCCCTCTGTCTGCCTTTCAGTGCCCACCCCACCCAAGGCTACTGCCTGCATTACGGTGTTCAAATCTCAAGTATGACTTTTTTATTTCCTTATTTTTTTATGCCCCACAGAAAATGCCATGTGCATGCACAAGAAGGCTCTGTAAGTACCTAGAGTAATGTCTGGAGTGTTTCAGCTCCCCTGACCACATCACAACATTGCAGAGAGATATATAGCACAAATCAGTCCAGTCAGAATATGAACTCTTCCCTCTGTACTCCCTATCCTGGGTTTTGCACATTCTCACGTCTCCACCATAATAATGTGTGCCCAGCTGCAAAAAGTGTCTTAAGGCTTCATTGCTTGCTAACAGCCAAACCCCTGAGCAACAGATGAACCAGAAAGCTATAAGGAGGTTTTACATGCGTAGAAAGAAGTAGCCCCAGGAACCAGTGCTGGGAGCAGCAGCAAAGCCTCCTCGCTGGAGGAAGGCTCAGCAAGGGCAGCGTGCCCAGTACATCGTCTCTCTTCCAAACGCTGGCCCTGCTCTTCAGCCAAGACTGGAAAGGACAGGATGGTCCATATCTTCGATAACCCAGCACTTGACAGAGTAACTGAGACTTTCTAGTTAATCTAGTGGAAAGAGTTTTGAAACAACTTGAAGGAAGCAACGTGAATATGCAGCAAATACAGTCGAAACCTGCTGTCTATTGAAATGGCTCATTAATACTGCACAGACAAAGCAAATGACTGATGCTTACTGCAGAGTTACCAGTGAACGTAACTGTGCTCGGATTATTGGAGCAGTGGAGAGTATTTCACCCCATATGGTTTGCCTGAAGAGGCTGTTTCAGATAATGGTTCTCATGTTGTTTCCATGGAATTTCAATATTCCCCAGAAGACACTCGCTGGAGCACTCCAGAGCAACCTTGTGCCATTTGGTGCTGCATGAACTGGCAGAATGCTGAGTACTTACAATTAAGAGTGGATCACAGAAAAATAATAATGAAGTTCAAATTTGAAAAAAAAAAGAGCATGAAATGTTTTCATTGTTATCAGATTAGTAAACCTAACTTTCAATCCAATTTTTTTAAATGGAAAGAGCCACTCACAAAATAATTCTATGCACATGGATAAAATTAATCAACATCACTGGGAGAAAAGTAGCGCAAGATTAAGTATCCACAAAATATGCCTAGGCACCAGAGATCTCTTGGCATGAAGGATGGAAGGAAAGAACTGGGACTTATGCTCCATCTGCTAATAATGAAAATGAAGAGATACAGTGGTATGAGTACAACAGAAAGGTTCACTAAGGAAAAGCCCTTCAGCATGAAAGTGCTGTAATTGTAGTCATGAGAAAAGAAAGCTGCTGGGCTTTAAGGTACAAAGAACACAAAAGCCACCCCACTCAGCCAAATCAAAGGACCGTGGACTCCCTCTGTTCACATCTCATGACCTGTAGCGAGGTCTACAGAAAAAAACCTCACAGCATAAGATAAATATATGTTCTTTTCCTGGATAATTTTCTGGATTGTCAATTAAGAGCCTGTCACCACCACAATTCACAGCCCAAAGTAAACCCAAGTGAACAGAGGGACAGCACACAGCACTATGGCAGGGCTTTATTAGCTCATGTAGGAGGAGCTCCATGCACGTATCCCTACGTGTGTATTCTGCGTGTTTACCTGCCGTATACTCCATCCAGGGACAATGCAGCGGCGCGAGGAGGCTGGCGTGAACAAGAGGTAACGGCGTTGATAAAGGAATGAGGATCTCTGACCTGTGGAGAAAAAGGACGAGGTATACAAGAGTCTGGGGAGCGTGAGTAGCTTCTGAAAGACAGGGCAGATTTGCCACCCGAACTTCAGGGATCGTGCCATAAACAGTAAACTCTCTTTTGCGGCTCGTCTTACCTCCAGCCCTGCTGATGCTCTATCAGGATGCCCCTCCAGAGGGAAGGAGCACACATAGCCCTGCCTGGACAGAGCTCTTCCCTAGACACTGCTGCTGAAGAAGACAAGAACTCCGGTATCCCTACACCCTTCTGTGGGCTAGTCCCTGCAAATCATGAGGTTAGGGATAATGGTATGCTGTTGTCATCCTTTGTAACAACTTTCAGTAGACCAAGTCTGAATGCACATGCTGTGCTGATGGTTTCCTGTATTTGCTGCCAGAGCTGCTCAGGGGGCCCTGCATGGCGCTGAGCCCCATTCCATGTTCTTAGCAGGCAACACACTTAAATGAGCACAAATCTTTCCACCTCTATCCGGCAGACCTTCCCTGGCCCCACCTGCCCAACTATTTTTGCTTCTCTTCCCACCTTACATCTGCTTACCTTTGCCTTGCTTCTAAGGTCTGCCGGCACGTACCAGCTCCTCTGCCGTGCGCTGCAGGTAAAATCTTGCTCATGCCTGAAGCCAGGAGTGGAGCTTGCTGTTGGACAAGGTCTCTGTAGAATACACAGCTGAACGCTGGCAAGTCTTAGCTGAACATACACAGATTGACATGGTGAGAGACTCAGGACATGTCGGATTTGAAAGGAACAGAAAAAATGCATGTCTTTCACCAGGGTTATTCCTTCTCTAGATTTCAAGCCCTTAATTCAAATATTTAAGACTCTAGTTTGACAAAAGTGGACTACATGACATTATTATTGGGGGTTTTATTTTTATATATATATATACATATATATGTATTCAAAGTTAAACCTATATTACAGAGATACATGTATTTATTTAAAACATTGGAAAAATGGTATCTTTTTCCTAATCCTTTTGCCATTTTTCCTGACATTTTAAAAAATTTGAAAAGTGTCAGAATGAGTCAGACAACACGAAATCGCAAAACAACTGACTCGCGTGTTAAAGTTTGGTAGTGATATCAGCAAAGAAAAACAAAGACAGAAATGTCAAACCCTAGTACTGCATATAACTAGTTGTAAATCAATAGCCAGGAAAGCTCCTGACCTACATGAACAGAAGCATGAAACAAAGAAACCTCAGAATAAAATCCATGGCTGACAGAGCTTAGCACAAGAAAGTTGTGTTTGCAAAAGAAATCCTAGCAACAGTACAGGGTCACTGCTCAGTGCAGACAGGAGAATTGTGAAGGATTATGCAGAAAATGCAGAAGTGTTCAAACAGACTTTTATTCGGTATTTGGAAAGAAGGATGATTTGCTTTCACTGCTTGAAGATGATGAAATATTTTCCAGTCTATTAGTAACTGAGAGAGATGTTAGAATCTATCAGCAATGAACATTTTTAAATCAGTAGGCTCAGAAGCTCCAGCATAGTTGGCAGAGAAGCTCTCAAGTCCACTAATGCTGAATGTTAATAGCAGCAGATCTGTAAATGCCCAACTTATAAAAATCTATTAAATGAGAAGGGAAGCAAAGGGAATCAATGAACCATGAGAGGAAAGAGCAACTCTGGGTCAAAGCAAGGGAGGGTTTCTTCCATCTTACCTATTGTTATGATGGTCAAGGGTAACAGGGAATCAGTTCTGACGAACTGGAGCCACCATCCTTCCCAGGCTCGTTTAACCTGATGGCTCTGAGTTGCAGAACTGCCACTCAGCACTCAGACCAGAGTTCTTGGTAAGAAAACTTTGACTTCTGGGTTAGCTTTAAACCTTCTGCTGGAGTTACGAGAGTCAAATGAAAAAAAGATAAAGAGATACAGACTCGCACCCTCCTCCCTGTTACTGCCCACGTGTAAGGTCAGATAGTTTTCTGGCTAGAATGTAGGATTTTTGTGAAGCTTTTCCTTAGGTGTGTACTTCTCCCAGCGACTGTGCACGAGAAGCAGCTGGCTTGGGGCCATGAAGCGTCCCAGACGGGCACACAGAAGCTCAGGGAGCAGCACAAGCCTGGCTCCCTCTTCTTTGTTAACAAGTCGCAGTTAGAAGTGAATTAAGTCAGTGTATGATTTGCACCACTGTGTAAGCTAATTCAAACAACTGACTAGGGCTAGAAAGCATTATCAGGTACTAGAAGCCATTATTCCTTCAGGATAGTATCAAACTATGTTATACACACCCAGCCAGGCAGAAAACTTTGTCTTTGGAACTTAACAATGTTTTCAGCCCCCAGAAGAGTGTTGCACAAAACAAGGTAGCACATAGTATGATTCTATGATAGTAGAAGTTGTAATACACTCTCTTTGATCTCCCATTTAATGTAATGAGGCTTCACTAAAAAAAAAAAAGAAGAGCAAAAAAAAGATTAATCAAAATCCTGTGTGAATTTATTTATGGATCACAAAAAATGTTTCTAGAATATCCAAGACATGGTCGAGGGATAAAGTTAGATGAAGTTAGGATTTATCTCGATTACCTAACCTGGCATTAAAATCCTTTCCACTGATCAGCAAACAGAGGGATAAAAAGATTTCAGAGACATTATGTAGGTCTGGAATAATTCCCAGTACGAGTTCCTATAACAAGAGGAATTGTGGGAGGAATACAAATATTAATCAGAAGAAAAGGTTCTAAATTGGGAAACTGCTCTGGCAATGAGACAAAAGTCTAAGTCATTAGTGTAACAACCTCTAATCCCAATCAGAACAGCCAGTCTCATGACAGAGATGGACGTGAAATGGCTTTCTCCATAAATATTTCGGTTTTGATTAATTCTAACATTCTATGTCTGGACATAACAAATATGTTGTGAAACATATCATGAAAAAACAGAGACATTTGGCTGAACAATCCAAAGCCATGTAGAAAACTCATTTTCTAGGAAATGGAGAAACAAATTTTAAAGCTGTCTTCTTCTTAACTCAATGCAGAAAACTCCCCAGCGTCCAACTCTTCAAAATAACTTCTCCCAAAAAAAAGCAGCCTATCTAATTAAGCCCAGAACCATGCTACTGTTTTGACCCTGATTTCCATTGGCAACTCCCTGACAGGCTCCAAAATACCTTATTAAATTTTTCCAGGGACAGCAGTTCTGATTTACAGTACCAAAAAAAAAAAATATATATTTTCTAGGTCAGAAAAGGCAAGAAATGCAAGGAACAATCTCGTGGTCACAGAATTCAAACGGAGCATCAGGCAGTAAGCTCAAAGTCCTGCTACGGTGACAAGTACTCATGTAAAGCAGATCATCCCTATCCAGAGACTGAAGAACATACATATGCATACCAAAGCTCAGAGATTACTCAGAGCACTCTCTTTTTTGTGTGTAATTACAAATCTTTTCCTTTCAGAGGCTGTGCCAGCATAAGAAGCTCCTGTGACAGCCCCACGGGTAGTGACAGCCCAGCTGTGTTGGGGCTACGTACAGAAGTGGATCAAGGTGGATTCTAGGTAAGAGCAGCCCTGTTTTGGGAAAAGTATTTTTTTGGCACTCTCTGCGCCAGGTTCTTGGGCAGCCTCATCGTGACCAAAAGGCACTGAGGACAGAGGGAGGTGAGAACTAGTTAAGTCTCGTACTGGTACTGGAAGAAATGCCCTTGTTATCACGGTTTTTGGTTGGGGTGCTTAATAAAGTAGGAATTCTGTGTAGGAGCAGGAGGCTACAGCGGTTTTCTACCAGGCTCACAGACATAAGGCTCAGGCTCTTGGGTTATTCCAGGAAAGGATGGTATCTCCTCAGTCAGCAACAGCCGCTCCCACCAGAACTTGCATATTCTTACAGTAAGTTTCACTTTGAGCTAAGGAATAGTTCCTGACTTTAAAAAAAAAAGAAGAAAAAAAAAAAGAATCTCCAAAGGACTAATGGATTTGACCATGTTGCAGCTCAGCATGCTTTACAATAAACGATATAAAAGTTGCCATCAAATTTACCCCTCATTTAAAGGTTTCCACTTCTGATGTTATTATGGGCTTCTTATGTAATGTTGAAGTGTATTTTAAAGACAGCTGCATTAGATTCCAATTTTGCTTTTAAGTAGAGCTACCAATCTAATTAAATCATCATTCTCTGAGTTTGCACCCTGCAGATGAGCAGTGCTGCTTTCCAGAGTGCTCTGAGTCCTTCTGAGGTCTGTGGAGCCAAATTCATGGCTGCCTGAGCACACAGAAAAGACCTGCAACCATTTAAGAGCTGCCCCTGGGGGCAGCCAACGGAGTAACTCAAACCAGAAACACATATTTTTCTAAAGCACAAATGAATCAGGAGAATATATCCCAAAAAAATGGAAAATTAGAGTGGGATTGAAAAAGGAAAGTTCAAGACCACTATACTCAGCTTTATACTAAACTAAATGTATCTACGGTGGTAGCCACGTTCTTAATCGTCTAGTTCAGAGGCATCCCTGCCCACGGCAGGAAGGTTGGATTAGATCATCTCTAAGCCATTCTATGAATCTAGAGATTCTACGATTCCATGATTCTATGATTCGGTCCTTCCTCACACTGGAGAGCAGGAGATGTTCTCCAGCCTTACTCTCCACAGCCCTGCATATCTTGTTAGCCATTCTGCTGAGACAATTCCAAACTGACTCCATTTTGGTCCTTATCAATTTGGGTCATTATTGATCCCACTTGCAACTTCAGTAACGACTGACATACCACTGGCCAGTGAAACCCAGCGAGTTTGGACAGAGCAGGATCAGCTGGGCCGAATGCATCTGCTCACAATTTAAGTCTTCGAAAACTATAGAGCATTGCTCTAGTAAAGACTAGGTTTAGCAAGTGAATTCCAGTACGTACATTTCAAGCCCCAGGCAGGAATGTCACCAGCCACAAACCCTGGGAACAGCTGTACTGCGCGTGGCTTCTAGCAATCCCTTCCTTCAGTCAAGTCTGAGTGCTGAAGACCATGAGCTACAAACGCTGCTCGTTGTTTCCATGCTCTGGACATTACCTGTGCTAATGGCTACTGTTCTATGGCTATCATCAGTCTCCCTCATCTCCTAAAATTTCTGCACAGGATTTCTCTCTCCTTTCCCTCTCCTTCCCCCAAAGCCGATGTTGGAGTACACCCCACTTTGTACTCCTCAGATCCCAGCAGTGGTTCTCTCTTCATGGTGTCCCACTGACTACAAGAGGAGCTACCAGTGGGGACCCAGCAGTTCCTCACTCACAGTCTCTGCTCAAGCCTAGAAACTGCCTTGACTGCCCTACTTAGCTGCCTCAGAGTCCTTCCCACGTAGCTCTACCTGGCTTTTGACAGTTGAATGAGCCTTCTTAATTCTGTCTGGCAGGACACTGAATGCCCATCAGTCTTCCAGAAATTCTTAATTCATTTGTACTTTTGACCTACACAACAGTCTTTGGCAATAAGTTCTACAATTCAATAATAAGTTTTATGAGAATGTATGACTTTCTGTTTTAGACCCAATACTTCATAACTTCCTTATCCTTAAGTTCTCCAATTCTTAAAAATAATAGTCACCTCCTCTTCATTGTTTCCTAGCTAGACAGGAGATCTCAAGATCTCTGTCCCATGCCTGATTATTTTCTCTGTTCTAATATGAAAACCATTCTGTCCTCATCCAATTTCTGTAGGTGGAATTCAGATTAAAAAGCTTTGATTTAGTGCTGGAGTTTAGATACCTACCTCACAGATTGACACCTACAGGTAGAAACCTAAATTTAGGTGTCTAAATCTCTAAGCTAAACAACTCCCACCCATCCTTTTTAGTTCTATTTTATTCTTTATGAAGACAGGATGAACAGAACTGCACATATTAATCAATATGTGGGTTTGCCAAACATTTATACAGTGACATAATCACATAATCATGTTTTTCTTTTCCTTTTTTCCTCTTCTAAAATCCGTGCTCATTCAGTCTGAATTTTTTATCGCTCTGGTCACTGCATCAATGTTTCTATAGAGTTCTCCTACAGCAACTCTATTTCTGAGTGATAACAACATAATGTTCAATCCATAATTGAATAAGTATAATATATAATTGAATATGTATATTCTCAGACAAACCGCTTTGCATTTATTAGCATTGATTTCCCCACGCCATTTCCGACACAGTCACTCACAGCCATGAGGACCATCCGCTTCTCTTCTCAGGGTCAGATCTGACGATCGCGCCTCATTTTGTGTCAGCCACAAACCTTGTCCCTGCTGTGTTCACCCCACTTTCCAAATCATTTACAAGGATATTGAGAAGCAGAGGTCCTAAATCAAACAGTTGCATGACTGAGCTGTAGAGCTCCTTTCACTGATGTTTCCTCCCACTTTTTGTCCCATTTTGTCTCCCTCTTATTTACTTACAAGAGGACATCTTATTATCTCAGCTTAACTACTCCAAGAGTCTTTGCAGAAAGACTTATTGACATTTGTTTAGAAGTCCGCACGCACTTTATCAACTAGATCACCCTTACCTACAAGCTTGTTGACATCTTCAGAGAGTTCAAATAGATTTATGAGACACGGTCTCCTTCTGCAAGAACTGTAATGACTTTTACCAAATAAATCACATTTATGAAATTGTCTATGGGTTTTCTTCTTTATTATTGTAGTTTTTACGCACTTACTCAGTTTGGAAGTGAGATTTACTGATCTATGGTTTTCCACATTTGTCCTAGAGTCCTTTTTCTCAAGGCTGAAGACACATTTGCCACTTTCCATCCTTTTGCAGTGTGGTCAACTTAAATGACACTTTTCATGCTACATTTAGCTTTCTCTTAATCTAGTGTTTGAGGTCTTTCAGAACTCTTGATAGAGTATCATCTTATCTCAGTGCTTTCTTACTGTTCATTTTATTGAATTGTTCCAAAATGTCCTCTGCTGAAACTTCATTTAGGGACAATTCCTCATACTCTCCACTGCTTCACCGCTAATGTACCCCTTCCCAGCCTTCCCCTATAATTTGTTCCCTATTATTACAGTTTCCTATCCTTCTGCCAAGATTCCAAGGCATTTATTATATCAATAACTTCCTTTAAAATTCGACAATCTAGTTCACCTCTTTTAGGCTTCAGAGTTGCAGCATTTGTACAGCTATATTTCTACATTTTTTATTGATCTAGTGCACATTTTTCATGGGGTCTACTTAGCTGGGACTTTAATTGCTGAGACCATTCTTTGCTATTTCCTTCCTCAATGTTATTGATTTCAGTTCCTTTCATTTTTCTAAATTACACACATTTTCTTATTTCTCTCAAAGAGGAGTTGCCATGTTGAGCCACGTGCTGTGGCTTATTTGGTGAGCTTCTACAACTGTCAACTATAAAAATATCTCATTGCTTTTGCATGTTAAAACCTAGTTTCACACTGATTTATATAGCTTCTCTCTCTTGTGAAAAACACCTCACCAAAACTGAGAACCTGCTTGTCTGCTACTGGGACAATTTATAGCACAGTGGTTCCACTTCCAAAATTTCGTTCCTGCTCATTCCCCTGTCGTCAGTACCCACATCATTCACAACTCCAGCATTAAGTGTGGCCAAAAAAGTCCAGCAAAAACCTCAACAGCATTGCAGAAAATGAGACTTCCTCCCATGTTTTAACAATACATTTCATTAACACCTCCCAGTATGAGACTTTCATGATTGCTCACTCATGTTTCATCTTTTATTTTCTCTAATTCCCATATCTTTTCCTGGCATGTTTCAGGCAGTCAGCTGTATCTTTTTTTTTATATTTTGGTATTTATTCCCTCTTTCATAATTGAAGCACACAGCACTTGTTTCTTTTTATTTCATACTGTTGATTTCTGGATCACTCTTTCCAGTTTCTCAGGATCTGAAGGTCTGATCCTGACCTTCAAAGTGGATCTTGATTTACCCACAAATTTTATGAGTGAGTTCTTTGTTATGTCATATAGGTCATTAATCAAAAAAGCTGAATAGAACAGGGCCCAGGACATGGGCCAGCAGGACTCTAGACAAAATAATCTCCCAGTCCGAGAGTGCCCCACTGCTACCCACATTACAGGAATATCACATACCTTCTAAATGAGGAACTTCAAGCTACAAGCTGCACAGGGCCTGCCAAGACGATGAATTTGGCTCTGGTCCCCCTCACTCCTTCCTGGATCCAGAATAGAGTCCACAGGGAGGAGGGCTGCCCGCTCGCTGGACTATTTTGAGTACACTGTGGGCTATCTTTGCTGGGAGCCCACTTAGCGCCTCTGTTCACGGCAGCATGTGAATCTGCCTGCACATATGCAATAAATCTCATTGCCCCAGGAAGCACTGGCTTTTCTACGCTTGCACAACACAGTTATGCATTAGAGGGAGGGCCGCAACATATGGTCTCTCCCTTATACAGAAACAAGGTAAGTGTCTCACCCAGCCAGAAATACTGGGCACGCTGATATAGACCATATTTCTTTAGTCTGCTTCTGAGAGAATCATGTGGAACAGTTTCAAAAGCTTTCCTAAAGCAAAATATGTCCCATCTGCTGCCTCCTCTTCATCTACTAGACATTATTTTCTCAGAGAAGGAAATTAGAGTAAGATCGCATGATTTATTCTTGTAAATCTATGTTTAGGGTTGTTTTTTCTTCTTATCTTCTATTTGCTTTAAATTGATCCTGTAATATTTTTTCAGACTTATATCTGCTAAGAGTGGTCTCCAATTCCCTGATTTCTCTTCTTCAAAAAAGTAAACTGTGTTTGCCTTTCTATCGTGCTCAGTGATCTCACCTGTCTTCCAAGAGCTTTCAGGGTAATCACTAATGCTTCAGTAATTGCTTCGGCTACTGCCTTCATTGCCCACACGGCTCTCACAGCACACACCCACAGCAGTCTGAGGCCAGAGCTTCTAATCTGGAGAAACAAAGAGAGATCAAATATAAGGCACAGAAAGGGTGTAAAAGGACTTGAGGGATCAGGCCAAGCTCAGACCGCTTGCCCTCCTCTCACCTTCAAGGAGGCTCAGCCTCTTCTCACAATGTTGAGTTTAGCATGGCACAGAGCGGTATTAACATAGCAGGAATCCTGGAATTGTTTAGATTGGAAAAGACCTTTTAAATCAATGAGTCCAGCTGTTAACCCAGCAATGCCTGGTCCACCACTAAACCATGTCCCTGAGCACCCCATCTATCCATATTTTAAATCCCTCCAGGGATGGTGACTCCACCCCTCCCCTGCGCAGCCTGTTCCCATGCTTGACAACCCTTTCAGTGAAGAAGTTTTTCCTCATATCCAGTCTAACCCTCCCCTGGTACAACTCCTCTTGTCCTATCGCTTGTTACTCGGAAGAAGAGACCAAACCCCCTCGCTACAACCTTCCAGCTCAGGAAAAGAGAGCTTACAACTCCAGGAAGGCTACATCCAAAAATACATTTTCAGTTCAGGATCTTTGGTCTACTGTGCTGATGGGAATTTAAATACCAGGAGCATACCAGCAGCCGCACTCGTGATGACAGAGATTTGCTGACTTATAGGCATAATATGAAGGGGTCTTTTATCAGATACTTAGGTGGATGCTAGAACGTGCTAGGGAGGAGCACGAGGTCCCAGCGCATGTCACACATTTAAAGGGAAATGCAAGTGAAGGATCCTGGAAGGCAAAGTCAGACTGCCGGCTAGAAGATTTAGCCCCAGGGTACTGTTGACAGTTTCTCTGAAATCCTTCCAGTCACACACACAACTCCAATTAGGCAGAGGGGAAGAAGACGCTTTCCAGAGGTGATGGTCTCCATCAAAAGTCAAAAGTGAAATCAGACTTTTCACAAGGAAGACATATATGATGTGTTTAATTAAGTGGGAGCTGGGGGAAATCTGACATAAGCTAAGGGAAACGGATTGCTAAGGGCTGGTAAAACAAAAATACTCTCTGTATCCAGCCAGTTCAGAGAAAAAGCTTAGTACAACGATAGGAACAGTTCATAGGTGAAATTTTACTATATCAAAATGACATTGGGCTAGGAAGGTAAACAAATTAAGAACTGTAAACACATATATATAATTAATTTTTGTAATTAACCCCCCCCAGCTAGATGAAGTAAAACACAAGTAACAAAATGCGATCTTGACATGGTAGAAAACAGTAAATCCCAGTGACAAAACCAACGATTTACCATAGTATGTGGCCATAAACTACAGAAAAGAGAGTATAAGTCATAAAAGTGAAAGAATTTTTTTTTATATCAAAGAAAATGTTTTAAGGAATCTAGTCAGACAAAAAATCTTACTGGAAAAGACTATGCACTGAAACTGTCTGGCAGTAAGAATATAAATATATGAGTAGAGCTACCCATCAGTCAGCAGAGAAAGAAGACTGAGTGCTTAATGTTAAGAGGTGAAATACTAAACACAGGGACCTCTAGTATTCATAAATAAATCGCTATAATGGCACAAAGGCATAAAAAAAAAAAAACGCTAAAGAACCAATTTACAGAAACACAGCATGACTGCTTTTCAGAACTATTAGCTCCCGAACATCCAAGAGGAGATGCTGCTCTCTACTTGATATTCTGCAAGGTACAAGAGGAGTAAGTTCAAGAAGAGGCAGTCGATGAACCGAGAGAGAATATGGGGCTGCTCTTACAGAACAGAAAACTCTATTTTGGAGCTCAACGGTTATGACTTAGGAGGTCTTAATGGGGAAGGAGCTCACCACAAATGCTCAAGGTAAAAGCGCGATAAAATGGGAGAAGTGATTAGAAATAAGGAATCCGTTGAACCTCTGGGTACAGCCTCATTGAAACCACGAGTATATCTAATTCCGATGTTCGCATTTAAAGCTGTTGAAAGATTAGATTGGGGGCAAAAAAGAGCCATAAAAAGTATATGAGGAGAGAAGAACATGTAACCAGGAAACTTAAACAGCTCAATTGTGGGGCGATTCGATAAATACTTTCACAAGGGGAAAATATCAACCAACACTTTTTAATCTAGCAGAGACAGAAGAAAGACTAAGGGCTGAAAAATGAAAGTGATTCAAACCAGAAATGAAACACACATTTTTTAACAGCAGTGATGATTAAATTTGGGAACAAACTACCACCTGAAGTGATGGATTTTGCAACTCTTGACATCTGGAACATATGTTCCTGTGAAAAGTTCAAGTTTTGATAAATAAGATATTTTTTTTTCCCCTGAAAAACAATTTTGTCAGAAAATTCTTAGCCACTATTTGGGTTTCTTGTCTACTTCAAAGGGATATAAGATGAGCCTGAGAAACAGCTTTTTAGACTGAAAGTTGGTCAAAATGATAATTAAAAGCAGAATAATGGAATTCCTAGATAAGGAGCATGGTATGGTAGGAGCTCATTATCACAGTGTCTGCAATGAAAATTTTGCATCACTAATATTTCAGAATTATTTGAACGTATCTTTATAATAATGATCAAAAAGGAACTGCCTGACATAATCTACTTGAACATTCAAAAGCCTTCTGACAGCTCTTTTCAGGAAGGGGCTATTCCAGAAAAATCCTGCCCGGCCAGACACCGTGAATGCTATCGAAAAGCCAAAGCACAGACCAACACGCAAAGCCTGCACCGACAGCCAGAACGCTGCCTCACCTCACTAACAGGTCTTTCACTACAAGCTTTGGCTTTTTTTTGCAGAGGTGCTAAGTGGCATTATTCCGAGTCTAATTTTTGTAATTGCAATCAAGGCACCGAGAACTCTTGCATAAGTGCTTTTAATACACTACAGGAATGAAATACGACGCATACGGCACTGACAACTTGTAGAGCATCATTAAACACACCACGATCATTAACAAACGTGCCAAGGCAGGCTAGTACATCTGCATGTAATTCAAGTGGAGGAGTTGGGCTCCACATTACCTCTTTTTTTTCTTTCAGTAAAATACTTCAGAAGACTCCAGATTATCCCAAGTCAATAGAATGTGAAGCATCACTGAAAAAAACATCCTCTTGGGATTTCTCATTGGACTGAGAATCGTGGCACTTCTCAGTAAATGTCAGGCTTATCGGTGTTGTGAGTAAGCATCAGTTAGCTCTCAAACAAGCTGACTCTGTTCATTTTTCTCAGAACTGTATGTAATATTCTTCTGGCAAGGAACAGCTCTTTTAGTAGACTGCAGCACAAATTTGTAAAAGAAGCTTGCCTCAGCTCTGATCCAAAAACCAAAAGAGATCTAAAATAGATGAGATGGCTGCAGAAAGATCTGCTGTTCAACTACAAACCCTGGATCATTTGGAGTTACAAGGATACAAGAAATGCAAATTCCTCCTTTTCAGATCATAACAGATGCACTAATTGTAAGAAAACTGACTTAATACTTGTTTACCTACTTCAGATTACATCAGTAGCTTCAAGTATATTTTTTACCTGTGAGTGGTTAATGACATCAATATTTGCAATATGTTTTCATCCCTTTACAAGGATCCTTTCTTTTTCTCCACCATGTAGCTTTTCTCTTTATATTGCTAGATGAGACCTAGCAGCATCGGGGCGAGATGTTCATTAGCATTCAAATAAAAATTCATTGTTCGCTTGCATAGTGGGGAGATGAGTTCAGCGTTCACTGTTCAGTGTTCACTGTTACCATCAGAAGTGTTTACATTCACATCTACGTTTCATTTTCTTGTGACAGAACATAACGGAGCACAAGAACGGCTGCACTGGGTCACATCGAAGGCTCCTCTGGTGCAGCATCTGGTTTTTGATACAGGTGCCTGGGAAAGGAGTTTAAGACCGTACCAGGCAGGGAACGGAGCCTTCTTGGAATATTATTCTGTTTTCCAACAATACGTGTCTTGGGACTTTTCGAGTCACAATCTTTGGGTTTACTATTTAACAGGTTACGCTTTAACTTCTCTCCATTAACTTTTGCTGTCACCCCCAGAGCTCAAGTAAACTTTGAGCATCCATAATATCCTATGGCAAGGGATTTTACAGCTCAATTACAAGTTTCGTAAAGAACCATCAAGCAGATTACATTGATTTCTAGTTGTTGCTTTGGAAGAGACACTCAAGGGGCTTCTCAGTCTGAAGAGAAGGCAGCAGGGGGCTAGGAGCAAGGCTTATAATGCCACGGTCACAGCAAGGAGAGGTGGTCCAGAAAAATGGTGCTTACCCATTTAATCGTTTTCATCTTATCATTTCTAGTCACTTGCTCAAAACAGACTCCAGCGTGACGGTCTGTAGTTCTCTCCACTCCTGGGGGCCTTCTCGGGGATTGGTGTCACATTTACCATCTCCCAGCCCTCCTGCAGGGAGGCTGATTTAAGTGACGGGTTACACACTATAGTAGCTCCATAATTGCATATTTGTTTTCCTCCAGAGCTCTTGAGTGATTACCATATGGTCCTGGCAATTGCTGACTCTTCGTCTTATCAATTAGTCCTAAAATGCATTTTATTGTCATTTAATTTGAGACAGTTCCTTACACTTGTCCCCGTAAGTTTGTGTCTCATGGGAGAATAACCTACCTCAACTATAATGAGCACAAACACAAAGCTTCAGTTTACTTTTCAACAGCAATTTTCCTCTTTTACAACAATCCTTCTAGAGACTGGTCATCTGTTGACCAAACCTCTGGAAAAGTACTTGATTCTGGCACTTTTGAAAATACTGTTACTAGTGGTTTTATTATTCCTTTAGTGAGTTTGCACCTTAAAATTTTCCCTTGCCTGAAGTTAATACCTTTTTTTTCTTTTCTTTTTTTTTAATAGTGTCTTTATTTGCTTGGAAATCCCTGATTTTGAATATTCTCCTCCACTCTACTGTCAAAATATTGCCTTTCTGGTCCCTTGTAGAATTACTGCACTTAGTGATATATTGCTCTGAGCTTCAGATGGGGTGTTTTTATCTACTTTCTCATCTTCTGCATCCTTACAGCAGCCACTTTTAATTTCCTTTTAAGAAGCTCTCATTTTTAAGTTAGCTATTACTGTGAGGTAGTTGTGGGGGAAAATCAAATACTCCTAAAATACTCTGTCACTAATTCCTCTTAAAAAAAAAAAAAAAGTGTCCACCAAGGTGTTTTTGAAGATGGAAGGCTTTGGAGGACATTTAAGACCTCGAGCTGGAAGCGGAAGGATGGGGAGGACTCTGCCACGGCACTGCAGGGAGCAGGGACCTGGGTGCTGGGTGAGGCAGGCAGAGCAACCTCGAGCACCGAGCTTTCAAAAGGGGCTGTATCAGGGCCAGGTAAAAGACAAGGAGGCAACGTGGAGAAGCAACTCCTAGAAGTGGATGCAAGTTCAAAAGGAGGAATGA
>NW_009718949.1:0-13053 GCF_000703405.1 Apaloderma vittatum | reverse complement strand
GAGGTGAGCCTGAAATATCTTCCATCACCGGCTTTCTGCACTCACACAGGCAGAGCTGTCACTCGCCAGAGTGACAATTCAGCGCGCTGGAGCTCTCTGCTGCTAGGCAGGCGCTGGGGGGAACGTGGGGAGCTCAAGGTGAAAGCCCGTGTGCGTTGCCCTATGCTACGGCTCCCACATCTGCTGCAGGGCTCAGTAGCCTCGTGGCTTACAGGAATTAATAATTCATGAATGATGGCACCCAGCTCACCTGGAAGAAATGATCTCACACCAAAAAAAAAACCCAAAAAAACAGAGAGGCCAGCTTCCACAGGACACAGCATGGGCCGTGCATCTCTCTCTGCAAGGGCAAGCATGTGGGCAGGACAGCCTCCTGGGTGCTTTGCTGCTGGCTTGTGTCATCCCCTGCTTGGATGTGACAGCAGTTGGTCAGCCTCAGGGTCCTGAGGATACTCGTCCCTCTGAGGATACTGGTCTGTCCACGCAGCTTTTTGCTCACAGATGTAGGTGTCCTAGGACAGCAGCGCCCTATCCGTGGGGACAGGCTCCCTCCTCACACAGGCCAGGTTTACAAAATGCCATCTAAATGGAATATCAAGCAGGCAGCTGGCAGAACCCAGGCAGGCCGGCAGATCCACAGCACCTCACAGAAACAAATCTACCAGATGTTTCAGCCTCACAAGGGAGCCCCGCGCCTGTCCTACCGCAGGAATTGTGTTTTGCCTCCTGGTGTGTTGGCTTCCTGCAATAACACTGGAAAATGGAGGCGGTTTGAGAGTTACTCTCCTCTCCTAAAATCAGCACTACCATAGGTCTGTGTAGTTAGGGAGTATCAACAAGAAATAAATCAGAGCTTGGAGATCTGCTGTTCTCCACTCTTTCTCCAGCGTGGCTTGTTCACACCGCTGCGCTGCAATCTGAAAAATGCCATCTATAATGAATACTAAATAGTGGGAGTCTTTTTCTCAGCAATGTGTTACTAAACCTGATTGCTGTGCAGTATAATATGCTGGGAGAGAGCGGGGGCTTGGCTGTGTTTCTCTGTTTCATGCAGTCATAGAAACTGTCAAGCTTAGGTGCCTCTGTGATCTCCAAGCAGCACGTCTCCCTACACCCTTTCCTAGCTACCCATTTATTTTTAAAATGTTCCATTGTTACTGTAGCTCCATTCTTTCAGCCAATTTTAATGTCACTATTATTTCCGTCTCTTTAAAATTTATCTACTTATGCAATTTTAATCTTTTTTTTCCAAACCAATTCACAGTAATATGTTAACAGCTGCCTTGTAGTGGCAGTCACCTAGAGTTAATAGTCAGAAGTCCTTGCTATTAAAAAGTGATTCGCCTCTGCTATAAAATCTGTAGTGCATTGCCTTGCACCCCTGTCCTCAGCACATTCACACGTGTCTCCGCTTCATCACCAAGAACATTTCTGACCTTGCCGCCCCTGCCCACACTTCAAAATTCCTGCAGCTGATATGGAATACATCTGCCTCTATTTTGGGAGTTTGATGACACTTTTGATTTCCCTTCTCTGCCAGCAGATCCATCTTCCAAACAATTCAAGACACGACCATGACGATAATTCTACATAACAAAATGCACACTGAAAATGGTATTGACCCAAAGGCTTGTTAAGCGTAGATGAGAGTTTGTTGGGAGGTACTTTTTTGCCCTTTAGGATACTGCATTCAGGCAAAACCAAAGTTTCTACAAACCAGCAAAGCATTCATCGCAATTCAATGCATATTCTTTCTTCTTTGACTCATACACTGAAGGGTTCATGTAACTATACATACGCTTCCTATACACCCAGTATCAGACTCCCCAGCAGAAGTTCTACAAGGCAAAGCATCACACCTGGCTTTGGTAAGATCAAACTTACAGTCACGTGGGCGCACGGAACAGGAGATGCTAAAACCTATCGCAGCTGCGCTTCTCCCTGAGCTCTGCAAAGGTCACGCTGCTCTGCGAATAAGCCCGTGTCAACAGTGAGTATATATTAGAGTTCAGAAAACACTTTGCGGAGCAGATCCAGGCTTTCTGGGTTAAAAGGTTATGAAATTTAGTCTAATCTCTATTTCTATTTTCTTAGATGTTCACTACCAATCTATTATAGGCAAAGAAGGCAGCGCAGCCCAAAATTAAGGTTTCCCAACTTCTTTTACACGGCCCTTAACATATTTCTGTAAGACTGTTCAGACTTGTAGTTCAAACTGTTCAGAATTCTCACAAGCTAGTCTGAAATCTCTCTTTTTAAATTAAGTTGATTTGCATCATAGTCTTTCAGACTGAAATAAAATAATTTTCTTTTGTTAAAACATTCCTTCCACCACTCTCCTGAGAATCTTTTGTGCCTCTGTGCTTTATCACAGGAATTTCACATTTGGCCCAGTGTTTCTCCTGGTGAGAGGTTTGTACCTGTTGCCTTCACAAGTGTCCACAGAGTTCTTACACTTTCAGACAACTGGAACCAGTAGCAGTCATCTACAAGTCACATAGAATAACTAAGATACCAAAAGATTTAACACACAGGAAATGAAAAACACCTGAAAAATGTGAATGATTTCTAAGCGCATAGAAACTAGTATCGGAAATGAGTACTTGTCAATATGAATTCCTCATGAACACAACAAGGTGACTCAATCTAATTTCGCTCTCCAATGGATGAGACTCTGTGGATAAGGAAGAAGCAGCAGATACCACATACCTCAATGTCACTGAGGCTCCTGACATTGTCCCACATGACATTAGTGAGTGCAAGGATGCCCTGGCTGAAGTCATGACACAAATCCGGTTGGAATCCGCACTCTGAGAGTGGTTTCCAATGGTTCATTCTGTACTCTAAAGGACAAATTGAATGGTTACTCAGCTTTTCATAAGTTCCATTCAATATTTTATTGATAGCCTGGATGAGGGAATGGACTGTGTGTTTATTAAATCTGCCAAGATTAAATCTGCAAAGAGTGGCTGCAACTACATGGGGGATAGCAATATGAAAAACTTTTGACAACTTGGACAAGTTGTCTATAAATATAGGAGTCATCCCAATTGTAAAAAGTGTAGCTTTTGAACTTAGGCAGGAGTAAAGTGCACAAACACATGACAGACATCAGCTGGGCAGAAAGCAGTCCGAGGGGAAAAAAAAAAACATATTTCTGCAGGTTCTGATAGATCACAAGCTGAGCAGGTGTTACTGTCCTGAGCAAAGAGAAAAACACTACATGGATATATCAACAGAAGAGTTACCTGCAAGACATCTTGCAGGTCCTCTTGCTGTACTTAGTATTGGTAACGCCTCAGTGCAGAGGCACGTCCAGCCTTGGGTACTGCTCCTCAAGAAAGCTGGAAAGGCGGGCTAAGCAACAGGAATAACAGTAATGGTGAGAGGTCTGGAAAACGTGACCTGAATCAAGAGACTGAGAACAGGAGGTGCTCAACAGAGAGAAGACCATGGAGAGGAGCAATAGCAGTCCCAACAGAGTCAGGATCGGTGCAGTTAACAGTACTGTAGCAGATAAAGGTTTGCCACAAAATGGAAGAGAAACCGCAGCGCCGCATATGCCAAGAACATCATAAGTAGCTCTGATTCTGTTGTGGAAAAAGGAGATGACTAAGTGATCAGCTGAACCTTCTTCCAGCTTCACTTTTCAACGATTCTGTTCTCAGCTGATGCTGATTAGAGTTTGTCTCTACTCAATTTGTCCAGAGGTACCCCAGTGACTTCATACAGTAATTGCTCACGCACATTTACATCATTCCTGCATTAACATCATCATTAAGGTTAGTCTTTTACGTTCATCTTACCATCTCAAGACTATCTGTCTTACAAATACCTTATCAAAAAGCTATTTGCCAAACCAGCTCCACTCACAACTCATTAATCAAAAGCCATTTTAATAATTAGCGCTCAAATAGTAATTCAATAAATTCTTTGTATCTTGATTTTCCTTTCTAACCAGCGCAATGGGCAAAAGGGTTTGTAATCATCTGGCACGACTGCTCTCAGACTCAGAGAATCTAGATAAGAGCAGCTGGTGCCAGTCTGCCATTCCACTGCCATCACTTTAGAAACTACTACAACTTCAGAAAAAAATGTATGCGTGTCGGGCCTCTCAGTTCCAGATTCTGATAGAAGACACCAGATCACTGCTGCTGCCATTATCATCCAGTCTAACTGCTGGCACAAAAGCAGGACCAGCACTATCTAGGTCCATTCTGACATTGGAAAAGATGCACTTAAAATCTTCCCCAGATAACCCATTTCAGTGATTATACACCCTCTATCAACAGCCTATTCCTAATATCTCTGTTGGAATGGACATGGAAACCAGTTTAAGATGCAGTGGTCAGGCAGGGCAGCTGACTAACACAACTGCTTCTTAGTCACAACTATTTCTCGGGGTGTCAAGGGAAAGCAGAGCTGCCTTATCAAATAATTAGAATCAATTACCAATATCGATCAGAACCAGCTGTAGCTGAGCTTCCCAGAGGATCCATCAAGTCAAATGGTTGTGTGGTGATATTGCTGGAAGCAGAACAAAGATCCTTGTGAAGTTGTGCAGGTTCTGAGGTTTATGAAAATATAGCTCAATTTCACTGGCATACAATCACTTAAATCAACATTATATAAAACCAGAAATAATACAAGCCACAGGCCTTGTTAGCGCTGTATACTCTTACACCACTGTTAAATTGATAAGTTACAGAGTGGAAACCCAAAAGATTCCAGATTTATCACCTTAGTTCTTTACATTTCTTCTCAAGAATTCACACTGCTGTCATTTGCTCTTCCATTCCGACTACCTTCTTTGTAACATATTGGCTTTCTTACTTTTACTGAATAATTCCTGGTCTATTATATCTATAATTATACTAATAATTAAGCATGCCTTTTCATCAGCTAGCAGCTAATTACTTCTGTTCCTACCCCAGCTTGCTCAGAAAACAGCCAATTCATCTGCATCCATATCACTCTCTCTGTTGCTAAGCAGTCAGCACTAGTCAGCAGCCGCACGGTCGTTTAGCTCACCCTGGCTTTAAATGTACTTTGCAGGAGCTGCGTGGCGGCGCCTTCCCAACCTCAGAGCACACGTTTTTCGCTGGCAAGCAAGCTTTAGTCGCAGGCTGAAGCGCGGCACCTGCTCAGCAAGAACTGCTTATCCCCACCAGTTTCAGAGCAGCTTCGGAGCTGTTTGTAAGCAGCTCCTACTTACCGCGAGGAGAGGTCTGCAACTGGAGACCCAAAAAGAATCAGCTACCAAAGCAGCCTCTGCCAACCACAGCCTTAGTCCTTAACCAAGATTTTGTAATATGCAAACAAAAGTCATGAAGCAGTGTAAGCTCTCGATTCTCTAGTATTATCGCACTGAAGAACTATTTGTATTTACACGCTGTTCCTCCAGATCTCTTGGTGTCCCAGCTCATAGCCGTGCCTGCCAATGTGAGAACTGGACACCGGCATCATGACCCTGCTACCTCATTCCAGTCCCCACCAGCACAATGTAGATGGGCTCTGCCCAGAACCACTGGGGCTAGTTAGCATCAAACTTCCGTCATATGGCGATAAATCGGCCTGGATTGATTTTTTTTTTTTTCCCGCAATTACCTGTCATTTTGTCTGTTGTCAGCTGGAGAGAGAAGCTGCTGTTCTGAGGCAGGAATTCCTACCATCGCCAGCCCTGGCAAGCCACCTCCTTCCCTGTTTCTCAGTTAATGCAATTAGTGAAATTAACCTTAGTGAAATGTTAATGGTTGATATTTTCAGGCTTCCTAGAGACTGGGCTAGGCCAAAACCCTTAATCCTTTTATCCGATTCATGACTGCATGCTCTGAAATGAAGAGATGTTGCCAAATGCAGGGTTTGTGCTCGATTCCAGAGAAAGGGAATTCAAAAATGAGGAAATTTGTTAAAAAAAAAAAAGGCAAAAAACCCCACGCTCAGAGTGGCAGCCAGAAAGGTAAAATATTTTCAGATGGCAGGTAGACTATTTTAGGATTCTGTATTGGAGGCTCAAAGCAAATGCATATAACCTGTCAAAAAAGACTTGAGAGAAAAACAGAAAGCTAGCATCATAAAATAGCAGGATCAGGGAGGCTGTTGGAAGTTAAAAGGTATCCTGAAAAAAGCTGAAGTTGTGTCTGAAAAAGGAAAACTAAAAAGAACATAAATTCTGGCAGACTAAATGTAACAGCACAATAACATAGACTGAAGAAAGAGTTTAGAAGCAGTTTGCTAAAGAAATAAAAAAAAAGTAATAAATCCATCTTGAACACATCAAGAGCAAGAAGCTTGCAAGAGCTGGTGAGCTATCCAGATATGCAAGAAGCACTCAGGAAAGATAATGTCATCACAAAAATTTTCCCAACTCTTTATTTAAAAACCTCTGTTCACCTGGAGAACCTCGGAGAAGCTCTGAACCAAGTATCTTCTTTATAAGGCATTCCCAGAAGGCTTGTGTTAATTTAAGTTTGTTAAGAGTAGACTACAAACGCGACAAAACGCATTCCCAGAAGGCTTGTGTTAATTTAAGTTTTTTAAGAGTAGACTACAAATGCGACAAAACAAACAGTGACATATCACTGGGCGCAGATGATATTCACACAAGATTTTTAGAGAATGTTAAATATGAAACCTGTGAGCTAATACCCCTACTATGTAACCTTTTGCTGAAAATTGCTGCAATTATCAAAGGACTGGAAGCTAACTAACAAGAAATCAGTTTTTAAAAGTAAATCCAGTGGTGATTCAAGAAACCACAGATCACTAAGTCTAATGTCCATATTGGTCATAGCGGCTGAAGCTCTAGTAAAGAACAGAATTAGTGAATGCGGGAATAGAAGTAACATGTTAAGGAAAAGTAAACATGATTTCTGCAAAAGGAATCTGAGCCTCCTAAATCTGCTGGAATTCTTTGAAGGAGTCAAAAGCATGTAAATAACAGAGATCCAGCTGAGAAATTTTCTCTTTATTTCCAACTCACCCCAAGCTTCCAGCAACCTCAGACACTGAAGGTCTCATCAAAGGCTCTTAAATAAACAAAACAGCCAGGAACTACAGGTGGGGAACTCACAGAGTTAAATAGTTTATTATCAGAAAAAGAAGATAAGAGTAAAGGATGAGTTCTCACGACAGAAGATGATCATCAGCGGAGTCCATGGAGTTCAATGTGTTCAGAAGTGATGTGGAAAGTGGGTGGGATAGTGAAGAAGATTTCTGATAACTAAAATAATTACTAAAATATTTACTACAAAAACTTAAAGATTTCATGACACTGAGCAGCCTCATGATAAAGTGGAAGATACATTTCAGCCCTGATGAGTATAATCTGGCTATCCACAAAAAGCAACACTAACCTTGCACACAGAGTGATGGGCTCGGAACTAGTTCACACAATTTAAGAAATTAATCTTGATGTTACAATAGCGAGTTCTATGAATACATCACCTCATTGCTCAATAGCAGTAAAAAAAAGAAAAGAAGAATATCAGAATTCTTAGGGAAGACAAGTATGACTGCCACTGTATGAATTCATGGTGCATCTGTTTCTCAAATATTGAGTGCAGTTCTGGTACCCTCACCTCAAAAGAAAAGAAAAAAAAGAAACTGTAAGAGGGAAGAGAAAAGATACACGGCAGAATGACAAACATGATAAGCACAAAACTGGTTCCATGTGAAAAACAAAGTTATCATGCAGAAGTTGAATAGGAAGTGATCACTTGCCATTTGTCTTTTCCAACCGTACTGAGCAGGCCGGGTGCCAGAAAGTGGAGATGGACACCGTAGGAGAGCTCTGTCGCGTGCGTTTTTGTTCAGCTACTGAAGCCTTCACATTCCGACAGACGGGTATTTCAAGGGACGTGTGAGAAATGCGACAGCCAGGTCTCATACACAATCCCAGCATGCTTTCCGGAAAAATACACAAGGGAAAAAAGGAGAAACTGAAGACTGCTGTATTTGCAGTACTTTTTGTTTCCATTACTTCTAAATCATAATTCATTAGAGGTCTCCACTTCCTTTCCCATCTGCACTCCCCAAGACACAATTTCAGAATTAAAGTAAATAAAATACCTCTTAGGTAGCATTTACTAACACCTGACGATGGCGATTCAGCCATGCTGCTCGCCAGCCTCTGTGGCAACGCATTTTAACACAGCTCCCCTCCCCTTTTTACATTTCTCTCATTTTTCACACTCCTTTGAGCATTGTGGGTTCCGGCTGTTAACTCAGCCTCTTCAAGGACAGCGCTACTTTTCATTTGGCTGTGCAGCGCCCGGTACCAGTTGGTCCCACACCTGATAATGGCCTTCAACTACTGGCGAGCTATTAATAACATGCGAGCAATCATTTTAATTGCAACCGGGTGTCCGGAATTTAGGAGCTGTACGAAGAGTTCCTTCCATCTAAAATATTATTGTCCCATAGTGCATTTTGGAGTTTAGCTCTCATTAAAAGTAATAGAGGGAAATAGTCTGTAGCAAACCAAATGTGTTTGTTTTCACAGTTCGCCTCCTGCTCCTCTACACTAAAACACGCTCTCACTCAGTGACAAGACCACAGCTGTTGCCATCTTTTACTTACCTGCTGAGTGCAATATTTAGCTTGAGGGACACTGAAGTTTTCTGTTTGTTAGTTATCAGGTCAATAACTCTCACCTTATCACTTCAGTTTCCGTTCTGTTGATAAAACCTGTCAGCCTTCCTTGAGTGGTTCCTGGCCCTCAGAAGAAATCACATTAAATTGGCACAACCAAGTAAATCTGTAAGGAATGTGCTCCTGACTTACCAAAGGGAAGGTCCGCTCTCCTTCTTCCCCCTTACACGGCTCCGATGCCCAAGCGCTTAGAGCTGTGTTGAAATCCTCCCTACGGATTCAGCAGTTCAAGTCAGCTCAGGTCTCGGAATATGGCCCAGAGGAGATGTCTGTGGAGCAGAAATTGATATGTTTAAGTGCAAGAGACAATAATCATTTCTTCAAGTATAAGCTAAAAATACCCGGAAGAAAGTGGGATTCATAATGGAGATTTTAAAGATCTGTGACACACCAGAATCTGCACAAGGGTTTTAATGAGAGAGAAGCCAATTTAATTGGTCAGTGCCAGCAGATGCTTTGCTGGGTGAGTGGGCTATAACGTCTCACAGTCCCATTTAATGCCAGGAGCACTGGCCGCTGTGCTTAACATGGCTGCGACAAGCCCGTGTCACAGGAGCGCATCGTCAGAATTGGGAAGAACCTTGATAATCAACGTCTCCGCGTTGTCACATCACAGAGCTGAGCCACGAGGAGAACGCACTAAGAGGAGGCAAAAGCTAACAATGGAACATTTCTCTAAAGGGAGCTGCGTGACTCGTCATTTGTTTCATTATTGTGCCAGGCATGAAGCAAAAAGAGCCCGTTAAGTTTTAAAGTCTGTTAATGCCGTGTTACCAGGGAGTTGCTGAGTACCGGGCTTGAGATCCGAAGGCCTCCCTGTGAAAACACCTCTAGAGTGTGTGTCACCGTTCCTAGGAAACCCAGAAACAACTTTTGTGGACCATTCAATTATAGGCAATCACTGCACCGCACTCCCTCTATTTGTGGCATGGCTCATCAATCAGGTTTTCTGTCACCATGTCTCTTCTCATAGCAGTCAGCGCAACGCTCTGAGCTCCCTCCGAATTCATGTGACATTCACTGTCAGGGGCTGTCAACACCACGAGATTCTCCCAGGGCCTCCAAGTTCATCGCAAAGCAACAAGATATATCCCCAAAATGCACTCCCAGTTCCAGCTCTGGATTACAATGACTGACTGAGGGGCTTTGCTGCAGTCAGGGAAGTGGCAGCGTGAGCTACAGCTTATGCCCAAACACCTTCCCTTGCTTATTTTTTTGTTAGAAAAATACCACCGCATTTAGAGAGGTTTTAGGCCTAGGATTCATTAAGTCTTCCTCAAAAAATGCCCCTTATGAAGTTATTAAGAGAAAGATGAGATTGTTTACCTTGAAATTCAGCCTTCCCATCTTTAGAGGAGCCTCCCCATCTTTTTAATTTAGCCTTTCCATCTTTTTAATTCCCATTAATCCTGCATTCCACGTCTGTTTAACAATACAGTGACCTAGTACAAAAAACAATTCTAAAATTTAATAAATTGCAGCTGGTAGTATTGACAGAGTGTGTATATGCCCATTTGGGTTTGTATGAACATATTATAAGAAATTTAATAAAGTAAAACAAACATATTGCCTGTGAGCTGTGAAACTAGATCATCTGTAATTACAATGTTTCACGTATACTCAGTCAAAGTCTTATGGTGGGTTTTTTTAGTCATAAATTTCTGGCTTTAGGAAAAAAGAACTGTTGTATATCAAAGCTTACATGCTGCACTAAGTTACTTTGCTCAAGATGCAGAAAAACACAGATGCAAACCTAAGTTACCAGAAGACCACTATGAGATAAAACAGCTCCAGCACCCACAGAATAAAGTTCCAGTGGCAAATGTGCCTCAATGAAATAATCAAGAACTTCGAGATACACTGACTTAAGGGGGAAACTGGCATTAACGAGTGTTTAAACCAGTGAATAAAAGAGTGCTTCCAAGTACAAGGTGTTTAAAAGACCCCAGAATGTGTATAACCTCCTAGAACTTCGATGTCTGTTTTGAACTTGTTGTCTACAAGTTTCCTCTTTCCACCAAAACAAATACATTTCTTACGGAGCCCAGTATTTATTTCCCCGAGGAGCCAAGTGGTTACTTTCCTAAAATTATCATGTGTTACCAAATACAGTTTTCTCAGCCTCTTCTCTGTCTGCTAAACCACTGATCACCACCATCTGAGCCCAACAATCCAGGCAATTTTCCATCTGATTTATAGTCCCAATCCACACCTCCTCAGTTTGTCAAGATGACACTATGGGAAACCACGTCAAAGGCCTTGCTAAAGTCAAGGTGAACAATACCCACTGCTCTCCCCTCGGTCTCTGAGCCACAGAAGGCAAACAGGTTGGCTGGGCATGATTATCCTTGTCACATCTACACAGGCTGTTGCAAATCACCTTCTTGTCCTTCACATCCTTAAAACACCAGAAGATGCGCCTTACAGAGACCTTTCAGAGGTACCTTTCAGAGACCCAGGATAAACGGAGTAGTTTAGAGTTGTCCAATCCGTCTTCTTACCCTTCTTGAACGAGCATACGATGTTTGCCCTTTCTCAGTCATCAGAATCTTCTCCTGATTACTGTGACCTTTCCAAGCGTACCTACAATGACATCAGCCGCTTCACTCAGCACCCCTGGGTGCACGGAACAAAATCCCACGACCAGCAGTCCGGAAAGCTGTAGCAAGACACTCTGCACCTGCAGCAATTCCTCATGGCTTATCACCTCTTCTTTCTAAACGACCTTTCCAGTCCCCAGCCACAAGCTGCAAGGACATGAACTAGCTCAGCTGGGAAGGTGCAAGAAGCAGCCCTCCCGCAGAACGCGCCGTCCTCCTGCCTGCGTAGCTTGAGCCATTTCTCTCTATTTCAACTCTGTCTTGCTCTGGACAGTCCCCTTCCTCTCTCTCAGCATTCCCCTCTTGTCTAATCCTCATTCAGCTACTTTCCTTCTCCAGAGTAGATGACACAAACACACAGCAACTGCAGAACAGACCTTGCTCGACTCCCGTGGCATCCTTGCGATATGAACCAAAAGAGATGAGCTCGGCTATTGACTTGCTGGTTGTAGAAAAGACTGAGAATATCACACAGCAAATGGCTGGGGACTTGAAAAAAAACTAGGGCTAAGAGCATTAAAAATACAGCTATTAGCTGAGAAGGTCCTGGATGAAGCAATACAACAAACACAGCTTAAGTTTTTGGAGCATTAATTACTGATATCAACTTGATGAGTGAGAAAATTAAGAAAAGATTACAGAGTAAAGATGCTGATACTTTTATTTTCCATCTAATTTTCATTCCCAAACAAACTCTAATACCTTAGGAAATACCAGTCTACTAACACGAGACAAACACGTTTACTAAAACAGGCAACTAAATGACTTTGTAATTAAGGTATTAAGCCAAATCTGAGGTGAAAAGGATAAAGGATTTGTGTCCCATATGACACTACAAAAAAATAAAAGCAGTGGAAAACCAAAAGGCATTTGGTAGTTTAAAGCAAGTGTTTAGGCTGATGGAAGAGGGCGATTAGGTACCTCCTCAAAAGCCACGCTTGGAGCTAAACTTGCGGCCAGCCAAGCATAACACACAGATAGTACTGAACAAGAACTACGAGTCCGTAACAGGAATTACCAGCAAAGAGAACACTATATTCTGGGAAGAGAGACAAACTGCCAGAATGACCACGAATTTCTGCACCTACGGAACGACGAAATAAGCACCAAAGTAAGCGCCCAGCTGGAATGAGCAGAGGGGCGGCAATATCAATGCTTCTACAGGAAAACACTAGGGTAATGAGAATATGAAGTGTGTCTTTTTCTCACACAGGCACGCTGTGCTCTCTGTTAGGAACTCTGCCACCTCCTGTTGCGAAACGACTGAAACAAACAGGGATGTAGGGCAGGTATCGGGCAAGGAAAACCTCGGCAGGCACAATCCATCGCACCAGGCTGAGCAACAAAAGCTGGACTCGGGTCCATACACGACTCAAACCATAACTGCATCACAGCGTGGTCCTTACATGCTCCCACTCACAACAGTTTCGTTTGTGCCCAGTTCCTAATGTAACTGCTCACATCGCTGACTGCGAGATTCACCGACTGACTTCCCCATCACACCTGAAATTACCTCCTTCCTTACTGGAAAAGTGCTTTGCAGCACACACCTTCTCCTTGGCCAATTCCACACAAAAGTCCACCTGCCGCGCTGCTGCTGCTGCTGGGGCCGGGCCGGCTCAGGAGAAGGCACCGTTTGGTGGGTTTACTGGGTAACGGCAGGCTCGGGTGTGCTTCAACCATTCATTTGGCCCTCACGCTGTAATCCCTCACCTCTGGGCTCCAGGACTCTTCTCACAGACCCCACGGGCCCAGCACAACCCGCCTGGGCTTCCCTAGGGGGGTCACCCTGCCGAGCAAC
>NW_009718948.1:11923-32324 GCF_000703405.1 Apaloderma vittatum | reverse complement strand
TGCTGAGGCTGTTTTCGGCCTGACTGCGGCGGTACAAAGCTGACAAAGTAGCTCAGTAGGCCTGTAAACCGCTCGCTTTGCGGTGGCCGCTTAGCCGAGCGGCCTGGGCTGTCGCTGGGTAAGCGGAAAGCGCGGCCCAGCGCATCGCGCTTTTGTTTTGTCGCTAATCACCCTTTTGAAAGAGACCCTTTAAAAACCAGTGTCTTACTCCCCCGGCTTAAGATGTGGACCCTCTAGCAAATTCATTGTTATTTACTAATTAGAAGGGAGGCGGATGTTTTCCTTGCTGTGGCAAATGCGTGCTGCATTTCCTTGCCCCATTTACTCTCGCTGCTCAGTGCCTAGAAGCTCAAGTCGAAATCTTGCTCTTCTCCTAGCAATTTCTTTTGCATGAACACGCTGAGAAACACGAGTTAAACACGTTAATTCCAAGCAGAGTGCGTAAAAATAATGTGTGGATCGGGGTCTGAGTGTTCATCCTCAGCCTGAGTTATTACTCTGTGTAGTCCAGGCTTAGATCTGTGCCCTCAGGAATGTGTCGATGTTGGAGCTAGCCACGATCAGAGGCACTCTTAAACTCTAGGGGTCTGCATTTTCAGGCACTTGTAGAGTTTGATTGGAGCATGGAGCCCTCCTCCCCACCAGAGCCAGGGGTTCCTGCAGAAAACAGCTCATCTGTGCCACAGAAAAAACACCATGTCCTGGTGGGTGTGACTGGAAGTGTGGCTGCCCTGAAGCTGCCTCTCCTCGTTGCCGAGTTGCTGAAAATCTCTGGGGTGAGTAAATTTGTTGGTTGAGTATTGAGGAGATGTTGAGTGGCTTCTGTTGAAGTGTGAAGTTCCTTCTGGGTTTGAGCCCTTTAGTTTGAAAATTCGTTGGAGGAGGATTCCTCCTGTTTTTAAAAATCAGTTAATGCTTTTCCGTGTCATTTTGTACTACTTAAGAGTTTGTTTTATGTCAGGCTTGAAGAGCAGTATGTACTCCTGGATATTGCTGGACTGCTGGTAACCTGGCATTGATTGAAGACATTGACCTTGACAAATTCCCAGTGTACCCTTAAGATGGGAAGTTGTGTGTACTGAGTTTGGACACGTTTGCGGAACTTTCTCCCTCAACATCCGGGGGGATGAGCCCAGCCAGAAGCTGCTAATTGTTACCCAATTAGAATGTGAAAACCAAGTGTTTGACCTATAAGCAAAGGCCACGCTGCCTTCTTCTAGTACCTTCGACTATGTATAAAAGGCACACCCTTTCTGTAATAAAGGAGCCATTTTTGAGCCATTCTAATACCATTCAGTTGTGTCGTGTCCGTCTCTACAACGACAAGTATGTACTCCTGGATATTTCCATAGGCAGACATTGAGATTCTGCAATATGAAAGTACTATTGTTCATGTCAGTAGGTACTTGGTTTGTTGTTTTGGGGATTTTGGTGTTTTGTTTTTTTTTGGTTGGTGTTTTTTTGGTTGTTTTTTTTCCCTAGTGTATGTCCTTGTCAGTCAAATTATCAGATCTGGCTACAAGCATAGGTGCTTTCTGGAACCTGAAATCTCTAACTAGGACATTGCAATTTTCTGTTGATGAGACGTGGAGCTTGCAAAGATGGACACTGATCTTGTAAAAACAGAAATGGAAAATACAAGCTGCTATGTGTGTTTTTGGATTTATGTTTTTCTAGTTTATGGTGTGGAGTAATAGAGGTGTCCAGCAGAGGCCACTAGTGACTAGAATCACGGAGGGAAACGTGGGAAAGTTTGCTGTAGAGTTCAAGTTAGAGGCAAACATAGAAAACCTTTAGCTTTTGTGAAACGGAGCTAGATGTTTTGGAGCAGTGAAATGAAAGAGTGCCAGGGTCAAGCGAGTGCACTCAAATATGCAGATTTGTTGGTTAGATTGCTTAATGAATATCCTTTTGGGTGATTTGGGAGGTTTTTACCTTGTAGATGCACTAACAGAGTCAGAAGAGGTTTGGTCCCCGGCTAATTTTGACGTACCTGGTTGATGTTGATATCTGGGCTGGAGAGGGTCCTAAAGATGTGGCGAGCTGTTGGGCAGCAGTTCTGCCAGTTGGGCTGGCGTCGGGGGTTGCAAAGTGGAGCCTCACTTAATTTATTACTCGCCCTGAAATGACTAGTGAGGCCGAAGGTCCTCACCCAAGGTAAGAGGCTAAAGAAAAATGATACTAAGGAAGGGGGTGACTAGACCAGGGTCAGGGATACGCGTCTTCTAATCCTCTGCCTCTTGGGTTGGCTTCGCTGGTGTGTCTTTTCCTTTGCTCTTGGTGCTTGAAACATCTCTCTTTGCAGGTGACGGGAAGAATGCGAACGATCCACTGGAGGAATTTAGGTCAAACGTGTTCCTTCTCTCCCAGCATTTGATTCGTAATTAAAAGCTGCAGAGAGCTGGGCCTGAATTCTCTGCCACAGCCTGTAGGTTCTGTGACGGCCATTGCATTGTGGCCACTGATTTAAGGCTTTAGTTGCATTAAAAAAGTGAAAGTGAAACATTCAGACCAGGAACTTCTGGTACCTAATTTATTAATTAATTAATGACTCTAATAAACTTCATTTAATTACTTATTTCTGATGTGATTTCAAGGCCTGATCTAAAGCTTATTGAGTCAGTGTAGCTTTTCCACCGAATTTAAGTCCTGCACAAGCCTGTGGCATCAATTTCTTTACTTACAGAACAGAACTTTAACAAGCCATTGGTGGAAGCTGGGCAGGAGCGGAGGAAGGCTTCGATACCAGAAGAGATGTGGTCAGAGGCTTGAAACCGGAGTGCTTAGTTTAAATTGATGTTTTCGCTAAAATGATGCTTGATGAACAGCTTGGCGGTGTGATTTTGCACTCATTAGACTTTACCATCTCCCTGAGGGTGGTGATGGATGTGACTTACTGCCTTCTCTTTAACCTCTTTGAAGATCTAGGAAATTCAAGGCATCAGCTTACACCTTTCAGGTTGTTACTCTTGCACCTGGTGTGTTGTGGGGAGACAGCACCACTATGAGCAGGTCTCGTCAGGACACTGGGTGATTCTGGGGCTGCACTACACTTACACACCTTGTCTCAGGCTGATTCTGAGAGTTTTTGAAGAGTCTGGCAGGAATACAATGACAGAAATCAAACTGGCAGGATATTGGTTAGTCGTAAAGAAAGGCAGGGATGAATTTTCTGTGAGCGAAATGTATTGCTCTTGAAGCTGCAGGATGCCTTGTAGGGTTAAATTGCATCAAATCATTTCATTGTGCTCCTGTCAGGGACTACTTTTTCTCTTCTGCAGCAGTTGTTACTGAAGCTCAGTCTGTCTGTAAAGATTTTGCTGTCAAAACTGAAAAAGTTACGGAAAAAAAATTATGTGGACACTGTTACCCCAGGCAGAAGCTGTTGTGCAGGAGAATCCTCTAATACAGAGCAACGATACTGTGTGAACAAAGGAGAGCAAATTTCTAAGTAAAGTTTATTCTGGAGAATTTTGCTTAAGCGGTCCAAGTAAAAGAACTCTGACTAGTGTAAACTGTCTCCAGTAAAAAAGTTTCTCTGTGTGGCTAGACTGCCTTTATTGTTTAAGCAGAGATATATCCACAGGCAAACAGAGGGTGTGCCAGGTAAATAGAAAGAAAAAAACCCCAACAAACTATGTAGGCTAAAGTGATCTTGAGAACACTGATCTCTTTCCAACGTAGCTGGAGGGACTTGAAGGACTTGCTCAGAACAAGGGAACAAGGCGCCCACCCCAGCACAAGAGCTTATTAGGAAGAATATTTAACTAATAGAGTAACTTTCTTGGAGTGGTGGAGTCATCACCACTCAGTGCCCTTGAACATCCCGCTGGTGTGCTCTAGCTCGTAGCGGGTTGGATGCACTACTAGATAGCCAGATAGTCCCTGTTCCTGGGCTTATGCTTTGAAGAAATATGTATTTTTTTAAAAAATGGAAATGATTATAACAATATCTGTTAAAAAAAAATTGTCTTTTGGGGATTTTTCTGTGTTCTTTAGAGAGTATTTCTGGTCTAGATTAGAAAGTTTTGAATAATGACACAATTGAAGAAGTGAGTGACAAAATACGTCATGTGGTAGATTGAGTTGTATCACCTAAAAATCCTTATACCATTATGGCTAACTGTAAAATAAGAATACCCCTAACAAACCTTACTGCTGAAAACTTTTACTGCAGACCCGTCCTACTGGTACCGTTTCAGAGGCCAGATATTCCCCTTTAAACTGTATATTGCTCTTTAAAAATCACCAAAGAAGTAGTACGGTGCAGACTGCAAGGTTAACACCTCCCCGAAGCCACGGCAGAGAGGAGAGCAGTGTTAACACCTTGGTGTGTGTCGCTGCTTGGCTCCCAGCTGCTTCCTGTGAGGTGAGGTTAGTATGGAAACAGATCAGTTGGTCGCTGCGAGCATGACCGTCACGCTCGAAAACGCTAGAAACGTGGCTCTGATTCCCAGTTGGGGTCCCTTGAAAAGAGCAAATGTTTAGAAGAGGCAAAGAAGCAAACACGCAGCACCAGGTACTGGTATTACATGCAGCTATGTTTTCCCTTTTTTCTTCAGGAAACAGGAAAAATTACCGAAGACCATGATATGCTAAGGCGGGGATTTTCCACTGTTCCCTGCTGATTTTTCTAGTCATGTAGGGTACAGATAATCAACACTGCTGCATTCCCAGTTGAATAGATAGTGTTGGGGAGATAGGTTAATGCGTTTTGTCACTTCAACCGCTGCTGTTGAAGATAGCTTCTTGGAGGTTGGAGGTTTTCGAGCAGTCTGTTTTAGCAAGAGTAGCGGATTGAGGGCTTCCTCCGTTTTGTACCTAAGATGACAGTTTTCTAGTGGAAGAAGTTGCTGGTGAGGCTGTTTTCTCCCCATTTTTCTGTTGGGCTGATAGAATCACGCAGCGAGTTGCACTGTGAGCTGCTTGAAGGGGTGAAAAGCGGCCTATAACAAGAAAAAGTGTTATTTTTCACTGCAGTCGGTGGCCTGAGGTGCATCTTCTGCCTTACCAGTCATTTCAGAGCACCTCCCTCCATGCGTCTATGGCCTGGTGTTAAGGTACATCCTTGGGAGAAATTGCAGATGGAAGTACAGTTGCAGGTCCTGCGATGAGCTCTCTTTTGTGGCTGGTCCCAGTGTGTGCGGAGCACCTTCAAGTCACAGCACGTGGCAGGCAGCTGTTTGTCAGAGCTGTGCCTCTGGGCAGCTCATGTGACATGTGGAAACCAGGGGAAAAATGCCCTTTTTCCACTTGTTAACATTTCTGCGGGAGGAAGGGCAAGAGTCTCGTGTGTCGTAGGGGCGCCTTTAGCACCTCATCAGTGTGCATGTCAAATAAACATCCAAGGGGCATGGTAGGGTTTTCCCAGTATGTGCCATAGAACTGCAGGTTCTTGGCTTTCAACAAGGCTGACAGGTTTATCTAAGATTCTGGAGGGAACCTCTGCAGGCTTTCACTCAGTCTCTTCTTTGTGGAAGCCACTGGTTTACTGTTTGGGCTGCACAGAAACCCTGGGCTATGAACATACCTACATAAGAGTTTTACCTCTTTCCAGCATCTTACTTTGATAGGAAGCATTAGCTGGAAGACACAACTCCCGACTTGCTTCTGGTATTTTTACCTTTGCCTGGAGAAAGTCTGATTAACATGGTTTTAAAAAATAGCATCCAGTAGCCTGTAGCTGCCTCCCCACCTTTGAGGAGGTCATCAAGAGAGGCAGAGAGATGTGCACACTGTGGTCCATTTGACCAAGAGATTGCACTCCCTCTTCTAGAGCTGCTCTTTCTTGTGAAGCCTTGTGCCGCAGAAGTGGGCTTGCTTTGCCTCAGCTAACCTACTTGTCCCTTAGCAGTTCTTTTGATCACTCAGCGCTGCGCTTTCTCTTGGCGCAGAGCTTCCTCTTGGCTCCGAGTGTGGGAAGAGTGATCCTGCGAGTGCCCTGTAGGCCTGCCACCCCTTGGCAGCCCTCTGTGCTGTGGTTAAGGGATTCCACTGAGGCATCTCTC
Organism: Apaloderma vittatum; assembly: GCF_000703405.1. Classification (NCBI taxonomy): domain Eukaryota; kingdom Metazoa; phylum Chordata; class Aves; order Trogoniformes; family Trogonidae; genus Apaloderma; species Apaloderma vittatum. The sequence goes on along the minus strand of NW_009718948.1, from coordinate 26,316 downwards.
CTACTCCCTTTGGCAGGCATATTTTGAGATTAAAGGGCATCTTTTACAGGGCTTTGGTCTGCTGCTTCTCACTGTCTCTTTGAAGTTCTGTGCAGAACTGCATCTCATCTGACCTGTGCCGTCCTCTCTGCTGTCCCCGCTGTGAACTGGCCATGGGAGCCCGTTTGGCAGGTGGTGACTGAATCACCTGCCCATGTCAGGGTGGCATGAAATGAGCCTTTGAATCCTGTGCATACCGGTGGTTGGCCTGACCTTTCCACTGGGAATAGGGGAAGATCCTCTGAGAAGCCACGTCGCTTTCAAAGTCATTGCAGCCTGAGCCCTCCTCCTCTAGCCAAGCTTTCCAGGATTGTCCTCAAGTCTAACCTTTGGTCTTTGTTTCTTTTTTGCTTAGCTTGAAGTGAGGGTGGTCACTACTGAGAGAGCAAAGCATTTCTACAATGCCCAGGAGATTCCTGTCACCCTCTACAGTGATGAAGATGAGTGGCAGGTGAGTTGTTCTTCTTTTGGAGACTGAGAGGGTTTCTGTACCGTCCCCGCTAGCCACATGTTTTGTACTTCAAGTCACTTTGTCATTCACTCGTGCCTTCTGATTCCAGACGGCCAATGGGTCACGCTTCAGAAAAAAAAACAGGCTCCCTGGGAGATTCACTTAGTTTTTCAAGTGCTGAACAGCAAATAGAAGTGTTCCTCTAAGTTTCTTTGCAAGAGACCACACTTTTTTATTTTTTAATCCTGGGCTGAGACTCAGTTCTGTGTTCTAGTAAGGTCTGCTTTGGAATACAGATTTCAAAGGACGTGGTTCCAACTGTGCTGTAAATGAGGAAGGAAAGAAAGGCTGCCCTGACTGTACTGAAGAAATTTACTGCCCTAGCAGACTTGGATCAGGCAGCAAGGGTAGAATTGGTCTCTTGCGCTGCTGGACTCAACCGCTATCTGCAGCGGAGAGGAGGAGTACCAGGAAACATTGAGAAAGCTGCTGCAGAGTCGTGGTGAGGGTGTTTGGTGCTTGTCATGAGTCATACTTGTCACAAAGGCAACAGCTTGATTCTACTTAATGCTATGTATTCTAAACCTGCCGACATCGCTGGCATTCACAGAACTACCCACAACTACTTTTCAGCTCAGTCCAGTGTCTGACAAGGTAACCTTGTGCTGGTAGTGATGCCCTGGTGCAGCAGCACAGAAGGTGACCAGTACTTGGCGACGCTGTGTGCCAGTGTGATAGGTGGCTGGAAGTCAGAGGGATCGTGGTGGAAGGAGTGTTTACCTCAGAGCTGTTCGAATCTGCACTCATGCATATGCATGAAAGAGCTGTTCTAGTAAGGGATAGCTCATTTGTCAGGGCTGTGAACATCTCTAGATGCTGTAAAATGGCTTTTTCTTTTGACTACAGCTTTGCTGATGTGCTTTGAGAGTCCCCAAGTCCAAAGAGAATCACTGTATAAACATCAACATTTGTTCTTCTATACATTTGATCTCTGCTTTGCGGTACCAATCCGAGTATGAGGTGATCCGCTCTTTACCAGTACTCTTGCTGATGGCGCTTGCACGTGAGCGTTCCTTTTATGTGGAGAGAGACAATGCTAGCGGCCACGGCCAGGAAGCTTTCTGGCTGGTCTAGGAGATTGGTGGAGATCTGCCGGATCCCAGGGTGCTACAGCTCCAGGCACTTGTTTCTGAGGAACCCTCAGTGAGAGTGGGTAATAGAAGAGGTGCAGGTCAGGCTTTGAGGTCTGCTAGAGCGCACTGAAAAGCAGACAGGAGCACTTAAAACCTTCTGTTCTGATGTAAGCCAGCTCAGCATCTGTTTGTGAGAAATTTTACTCTGAAAATAGAATCATAGAATGGCCTAGGCTGGAAGGGACCTTAGAGATCATCTAGTCCAACCTCCCTGTCATGGGCAGGGATGCCACCTCTCGACTAGACCTGGCAACACATGGGAACCGAGCGGGAATCGAACTGGTGACCTCGGTGTTGGTCATTGTTGCCAGCACCACGCTCAAACCACTGAGCTAATAAAACTATAGTATTCAGTGCTTCTAGAAAAAAAAGAACCAGAAGTGAATGGAGGAGCTGGGAAAGGTGTCAGGAAGCACCAGCTTTCTGGACGGTGTCTTTTTGTTGTGGTTTCCAGTGACTCAGAGAAGGAGCAGTTTGTGGCCCTGGTGCACCTCTTGCTGGCCTGCGGTTGTGTGTGTCCTCTGGGCATTAAGCACCTGATGCTGTTTTCTGCTTCACTCAACACTCTCCAGTTAACTGTGCTCTTAAAAAAAGACCAGGACTCTCTCGAGTAACTCAGAGGTTTAGTGCAAATAGAAATACTCACTTAAGAATCAGTATTTACTTCAGAGACATGTGAAGCTTATAAATCACACGGGCGTTCCTCAGGAAATGTGACCTCTGGTTTCATCCTGTCTGGTTTCAGTTGGCTAGTAGGCTGGAGCTCTTCTCCACTCAGATGTGCTATTTGTTGAGGGAGTTCTCCCGAAGCGTTCTGGAGCTGAGGAATAATGAGAAGGCGATGGGGAAAGCGCTTTTCTGCAAGTTGAAATCTGTGGTTGTTGGATATATGAATTGTTTTTGTGGGCAAAGGATCCCCATTTTTAGAGCACATCGGTGCCATCCATTAACTGTGCTTCCTAAAGGTAACTGCAGCCCAGCTTTCACCGGAGGATGGGGGGAAATGGGAAAAGTGAGCTCTGTGGCTGCAGTGTCCGGTTTCCCACACTGTCACATCTTACTTGATGTGAGAGTAATCCTTTCCCCTTAAGTTTACATGGTGGTTACTTACGTGGGATTCATGAAAGTGTCTGTTGTTCACAGCGTGCGTTGTGGGGGTTTGGTAATCTACCTCTTATCTCATGCACAGCTGTGGAAAGGTCGTTCGGACCCAGTCCTGCACATCGAGCTCAGGCGGTGGGCTGACCTCATGGTGGTGGCACCTCTTGATGCAAACACGCTGGCAAAGCTCGCGAATGGCATCTGCGATAACCTGCTGGTGAGTAACCGGAGCTCTGCCTGAGAGTTCTCTCACCTCCCTGTGTTAGGCTGCGTGACCTTTCTGTCATGGAAACTCTTGTGCTTCTGCAGCATCGAGAACAGTGAGATTTGCATGTTCTGTTCCCACCTCGTGCTTGTCTCTCTCTTCCTTCAGTACAGTTCCCCTCGTCTTTCTCAAACAGTTGTCCTTCCCTTTCCTGACCTGCATCCTTTTCTGGTCCTCAGCTCTGCCAGTCTCTCGTTATTTTCCAGTCCCTGCTTTGTGCCTTTCCTGCTTCTTCTGACGGGTGATATTTCTCTTTCTACATCTTTCTACCTCCACTCTCTGTCTGTCATGCATGTACACACACGTGTGCATACACATGCACACTTGCACTCACTTTTGAGTTCCTCTCTGCATTTTTTAGATGTGATCTGGAAAGACACCTGTGAGATCAGATAAAATTGTTTACTTCCTGCTACCTCACCTCCTCCCTCACCTAACTGCATAGCACAGAAATTCGAACATGCTCACACTTACTTACCTTCCAGTTTCAGCTACAGGGGATTTTGCTTGTCAAGGCTTGTTTTTCTGGTATTAAAAGTGCTCTGACTCAAAGGCTGATCAGAAAGTGTTTTAAAAGAGAATATTTCTCTGTTCAGGGGTGGTGACCTTCAGTGGGGCTGAATGCTTTGTGTCCAGGCATTAGGTCTTCATTAGGAGAAGTCATAAGCATTAACCACCCAAAAGATCTGCCAGGAAGCTACCGATCTGCAGGTGTTGCTGTGGTGCATCACCCTTCAGCAATGCAAGGAGGCTGGGACTAGGAACAGAGGGCAGGGCATCAGCTCTGGCCAAGGAGTCCTGCATGGCTACTTAGCTGTTCAGGTAGGAGCATATGTGTATAAATGAACAAAATGTACCTGGAGCAACAGCCCTCATTTGTACGAGCAGATTGCTGGAGATCTGAGAGAAGCCAGAAAGAGCTGTGGGAGGGACAAGCAAAATCTTGTCCTTCCGGGTGCCCTTGGTATAGGAGATGCGATGGTGGTAGCAGAGGGAAGAGCTCAGGAAGGCTGTTAGGGGTGCATGGCTTCACAGCTTCCTGCCGGTCTTTCCGGAGAGCCTTGGGGAAGGAAGAGGAAGGCAAGTGCTGGAAGTGCTGGTTGACAAGTTAGAACAGATTCTAGGAGACTTTCCTGTGCTGGGAAGGGTTCAAATCACAAGGCATAAAAAGAAGGATGGGCAGGGTTCTCGTAAGTCCTCTGCAAGCTGAGCAGAGACCCTGCACCACAGAATGTTGCTACCTGGGAAAGCTCCCTTTGCATAATTTAAATGCTGCTGGGGCTAGGGAAACTGATGGACATTGCATTAAGAGCAACCAGCATTTATTTTTAAGGAGATGAGGTGATACCGGGTTACGTGGAAGTTCTGTGTTACTGAGGAGCGAGATATGATTCCCTGTAGCATGTGGGAGCTGCTCGATGGTTTGCAGTCTGCCAGCATCTACTGCAGCAGCCCAGCTGTGTTCGTGTTGTCCTGTTTGTATCCTGGAAGCAGCAGTGCTTCTTTTGTGAGGAGATCCAGTTGGCACACCATTTCAAAAAGACACACTTGCCAACTTGTGTTAAGCTCTACAGCTGGCTTATCTGAAGTGTTGCCTGGGGATTTCTCTCTAGCTGATACGATCTGTGGCTACCCCTCACCTTCTCTCGGTCTCCCACATGGGCTGGCAGTCTGCATGCATCACGTTCCAGCTTGGTTTGCTCCAGTGATTGGGCTGCTTACTTGGCCCTGAGCCGGAGTGGGAAGGGATTTATCCTCTTTATAGCCTCTCTCATCTTTCTTGCCTGTCAGAGATGAGCTTCGCTGGAATGTAATACAAATTGGTGTCAGTCCTGGGGTTAGTCCAGCTGCACTGACAGATTGAGGCTTTTTGGCCCTCTAAATGACACCCAGGCTGGGAAAGCGCTTCTGTGCAGCGAAGTGGTGAGAAGGGATGAGGGGAGGCAGCCTATCCTCGAGCTGAACCTCTTGGCTTCCCTTGCAGACTTGTGTCATCCGCGCTTGGGATCTGAGCAAACCTCTGCTCTTCTGCCCAGCTATGAACACGGCCATGTGGGAACATCCCATCACGGCTCAGCAGGTGGAGCAGCTGAAAGGCTTTGGCTACACCGAGATCCCCTGTGTGGTGAAGAAGCTAGTGTGTGGAGATGAAGGTCAGTCCTCTTGACATGGCTTCTGACTCGTATTGCATGAATGCTGCTGTGATCCTGAAGGGTTGTGCGTTCTTCTGCCGTGTGGCCTCCAGGATGTCAAACCCCTGGGAGCAGATGCTCACTGCCAGGGTTTACACAAGTGAACTGAAGCTTGGCCCCAGACTAGATGAGATCTATTATTTTTATTCACTGATTTTTAAGTTGTCTTAAGGAGACGACAACACTTTCAGATGAGCCGTTAGATAGCCCTGGTATTTAAGAGAACTACTCATTTAAGAAGAGAGTAGATGAAAGAGAAGGAAGACTTTGTGGTGAGTGTTATCAGCGTGGGATTTGGGTGTCTTGACCTTGCGCTCTACTGTGACTGTGGGCTCCTTTCGTCATGCTTCAGTTCCTCATCTCTTACATAGGGATAATATCTTATCCCCAAGAGCAGACAGTGAACATAAGCGCTTTGCAAACATGGCTGAGGGTGTAGCTGGACATGCATTTGACATTTGTTGTTGTTTGTTGGCTGGGCTACTTCCCAACTGAGTTTTGGGTTGGGCTTTTGGCATCAGACTGACGTATTTGTGAAGTAAAAGAGGGGGGCAGCGAAGTTGTCGCTTAACTTGCAGTGCTAAGAAATACTACCAAAATGGTCATCCTTGTATTTTAAGAGCTGCTTTAAATGGAGATATTTTGGCTTTTGGGAGGTTTTGAGAAAGGTTTTTATGCAAGCAATTTGGTTTAATGGATTTGCCTTTTAATCAAAATTTTCACGGGCAAATTTTCTGTAAAGTGTCACCCAGTCCTCGTCATAATAGCAGATGTGCTATTACCTGTACAGTACTATCCTTATACTTTTTTTCAGCAACTCCAACTCTAGCAGGATTTTAGCTACTCTGTCAGACAGTTCAATAAACAGTCTGTAGCCAAGCCAGGATGTTAAAATATTCTTCATGGTTGAATTCTAGGGCTGGCTTAGCTTCTGAACTCTTAGGCAGGTGCAATGCTTCTAGAGAGCATTGTTTTGGAGCCAAAGACTAAGAAATATTTACAGTTAGGTAAGTGTAGTCAAGTAACTCAGACATCAGTTGAAATATCCTGGACGATTATGCTTCCACTGAGATTTTGGACTTGATTACATCAAATTTCTTACGTACTTGTAATAACATTAAGGGAAAACGCCCCAAAGAGGTCATTCTGCACAGACGTTTTTGGCAGAAGTGGGAAGGCCATCTGGTGTGGCTCCTCTGTCCTTTATTTTTTCCGTTCATCTTTTCTGGTACCTGTATGGTATCTCTTTTCCTGCAATAAGCAGCTGAGTGCCTCCCGTTCAGTCATGTGCTTATTCTTGCAGGTTCATACACCTGTGGCAGAGCTGGGTTGTTATCATCCCTCTTTCACAGACATCTGAGGTGCACAAAGAGCCACGTGAGTTGACTCACCCAGCACAATGGTTTGGAGTTGGGTGGTGAATGTGATTTCCACCTTCTGCTGCGCTGCCCTGCCCCTTTCCTGGGGCTTGCCGCCCTTGCAAGAGGGATGCATGAGCCCCACGAGAAGCAGCCTATGGTTCATAGCTTAGAACAGCAAAATAAACCGGCGCCGATGGGAAGTTACCTCATTTCACCGGTCGTTTGGGAGCTGCTTCGTATTCAGCTCAGATGTCTCTACTCTGAGAGCAAACTCCCGGAGGAGATCATAGGAGAGGGATGGTACAGATGGCTGGGGCAGTAGCAGCCACATCTGACTCAACTCTGCTTGTGTCTGTGAGTCAGTTCACAACAGGATTTTCCTGTTGGCATACATCAGGATTTTCCTGGCAGTATGAAGGAAAACTATGGCAAAGCAGTTGTCGTGGTTTAACCCCTGCCAGCAACTAAGCATCGCACTTGCTCGCTCCCTGTGAAGAAAATTAACTACCCCAGCCAAAACCAGCACAGCAGTAGTGGACTCCAGTGAAAACCCAAGACAGTCTCCAATACCAACTCTTTCCACAATTCCCCTCTTTTTTCAGGCCTTTCGTTCCAAGGCCTCCTCTTCCACGCGCATTTCAGTTTTGTGGGTTTCGTCCACGGAGGGGTTTGCCCAGCTGCCACCCAAGCAGCAGGTCACAAAGCTCACACATCTGGTGCAGAGGAAAAGAAATTCTGTTTGCGCCAGTTTTGTCTGTTGACATTGTGGTTTGTCTTGCTGTAAAAGAGGTTTATTTTCCTTAGCTCATGTGGCTGGTCTCACCTGAAATGAGCCAGATCCTAGAAGATTTCTACCTGTAGGCAAGAGCTATGCTGTAAGGCAGGCTGCCTAAGCAAGATTTTGCTCTGCTAAACCTAAAAATCCAGCTGTGAATTGTCAGAGGTGTGAGGAAGCGGGTGGTGGAGGACAAAGGCAGGCCTTGGAAATGCTCTCGAAGGGTGTAGCTCTGCCAAAGTGTGCAGAGGCAGTCAGGGAGGGAAATCCTCGGTTATACCCACTGACACCTTCTGTCCCAGATGAGGCTCGGGTAGCTCATCTCTGCCAGAACACTGAGGCTCCGGACAGATTCAGGGCAGTGATCTACCCACAAGAGAACACATCTCTCTGCTGCTCAGGACAGTTTTTCTCCTTCCCTTCTGTCTTTTGCCTACCCTCAGATTGTTACTGTATTTTAGAGGAAAGCAACAGCACAGCATAAATTAGATATTCATATGGCAACTAACCAATCCAAAAGGAAAGGCTTTTACATTTTGTTCTATCTAGCACTCTGTTTTCTCCAAGAATTTCTCCCAAGATTCAAGCTGGTGCGAATCCAGGACAGCTTTCTCTAATGTGGTTCTGACTGCAGAGTCATGGGAATAGTATGAATTCAGCAAGTCTTTTTTATAGGCAAAGACCATTTCAAAAAGTTTCTGAACGCACACAGTGCTTACACTGGAGGAAGGAGGTGAAATAGGGTATTTTTCCACTGACGTGCTTTGGGGGGCGCTTTTGCACGCTTGCCCCCAGGGCAGCGTGAACTAAGATAGTAACTCCCTGTGCAGTTAAGGGTTAGATGCAGATACCTCTGGAGATGATTCAGGACATGAGGCACTTATTAAGGTCATATGAGCTGCCTTCTGAGGTTTCCTGCCTCTCTCCATTGACTGAGGAGCTTGTGCTTCTGCTTAGACTTCTGAGTATGAGCCAAACTAATCGTGAATACTCTTCTTGCCCTCCTCCCCTGATGGCATTCATCTGGGCCACAGAACCACTGCAGAACCAGGTGGACCGAGCAGATCCCCTGGCCTCCACAGCTGCTCTCTTACAGGCAAGTCACAAGGAGACAACACGGGGACACCCAGTGAGCTTCACCGTCCCCGTGCCACCATTGTGCCTCTCATTTTTTCCACGGCGGTGCAGCGTGCAGGGAAGAGAGGCCATGGGAGAGGGGCAACGTGTGCCTCGTGCTGTCTCTGTGGAACGTGGATTTCACTGCGTGCATTTGCTCTTGCCCCGCAGGTCGAGGTGCCATGGCAGAAGTGTGGACCATCGTGGAGAGCGTGAAAAGGATCCTTGAAGAGCGGGACTTGCCAACGCAGAGCTGATGGTCTGGCGTGTGAATTGTATTTGTGTGCCTCCCTGATGATGTGAAGATAAAACCAACAGGAAGCTGGGTCGAGATGGCATGCCTACCTACAGCGCACCTTTCAACCGAAGGAGTGAAGCGGTTGTCTTCCAGCTGGTGCCAAACTGAAATGTGGTACCTCACTGCAGACTTTCAGAAACCAAAGCCAAGAACGTACTTCTTTAGTGTGGGAAGACTCTGTGGTATCTTGCAGAGAGGGAGTAACGTTCCATTAAGCTGCTCAGCCCCCGGTATTTCACACGTGCTCCTTTCTGAGGAGGTGCTGGGAGGAATTTCAGATCCAGTGGTTCCCCCATGAGCTGCTAGAGAGGCAAGTGCTGTGCAAGTCCTTGTGATGGGGATAATGCCAGCCCCTTCCAGCACATTGGTGCAGGGACATCCCTGCTCTCCAAAGCCTGGTCCATAGCTGTGCTGGCTTTGCCTTTCCAGCTGGAGCCACTGTCAAAAAAGCATTTCCCCTCCAGGAACTTAATAAAAAGAGAGCTTTTAATTCCGCCTCTGCCTCTTGTAGCTGAACTGGGGGAGGGTTCGCGCCTAACGTCATTGCTAAATCGTTGCTTCTGCATGCAGTTTTTATCAGGGATGGGCAAAAAATTGACTTAAAGAAGCTATCTAGTCCCCAAATTAGCCTTTGCCCTTTTGTATCTGTTGACTGGATAGAGATGTGCAGACGTCAACTGTGAACCAAAATGACACCTGCCCATCTGGGTGCTCCAGTGAGGAAATGAAAAGTCCCAGGCCCTTTTGGAAACCCAGGGTGGATGTTTCCCAAGGGAGTGGAGTCAAACTTCACCTACGGCGATCCTTTTCGGCTTGAAAATTAACTGACTGGCATGAAAAAATTGGGAAATCTTGTGACCCCGTGAGCCAGACCAGCCAGGCCTCCCCCAGTCCGACTTTTCATTGGAAACGTGATCCCGCTCCTGAGGGGAATGGGAGCAAACTGGGACTGCTGAACACATTGCTGTAGCAGAGCGCTGCTGACCCAGAGTTTATTTTTAACTAGACCCAGTCAAATTTAAGGCCTTTGGTACAGAACGTGCATCCTGCCTATGGGGGCAACCTTCAGACTGCTGCGCACGAGGGAAGAGGTTATCAGGGTATGTTTGCTTTCCTTATCTATTCCACACACATAAAAACCTCTGAACTTTCCCATTTTTGGCTCTTCCACTGACAGGGATTCAGAGCTTCTGGGGATCGGATCAGCAGCATCCTTGTGTGAACGGAACTTGTGGCTCACGCGAAGGGCCGTACCGGTACCGTGGTCACGAACTTTGCATTTTGCCAGCGAAGTGTTTGTGGTGTGACCTGCGTGGTTTGCTCACATTCTTAACGTGGTGAAAGCTACCTGCTCATCAGAGGACCTTACTTGAAGCTCACAGAAGGCAGCAGAAGAGATGCTTCTTGGCTTCCATGTGTTCTGTAGCGTGCGTTGTTTTCTCCCACTTGCAGAGAAGTATGTGTTCTGGCAGTTGCATCTGTAGCTTGACCTCGGGGCTCTGCTCTGGCTCTGCCGTGGATATCTTCTGTGGTTGGAGTCGCTTATCCTTCCTCCTAGTCTGTGACTTGGCGATGCAGAAAAGCCAGCAGCAAGGTTCCTCACACCGGGTGAAAACACCACGTCCTTGATAAGAGTGTTCCTCTGTTACAAGTCTGGTTTGCTGGCTTAAGCAGCTCCAGAAAATTTGTCTGGCTTCTCCCGGTACTGCCGAGTGGGCAGGAAGGTGTACGGCACACATGGCGGAGTCCACGCTCTGATAATTCAGCAGAAAAGGGGTAGCGTTGTGTTTTCCCATGCAGAACTTGCACCGAGTCGCCTGATAGCACGTGGGGCTGACCGACCACAGTCTTCGTGGGCAGGGAAAGAAACTGTTAAGACCACAGAGTGGCCTCAGGCTTGTGCAGAGGCTTAAATTAAGGCTTGCAAAGAATTGCAGATCCCTGAATAAAGGGAGCTAATTCATTGTCCTGCAAATATGTAGGGCGGCAATAGAAATGCGTAGCTGAGCAGAGCCTGAGGGAATGAGGGGAGCACAAAGAAACCTCCACAGAGGATACCGCTCCCAGTCTGTCTCATCTCTGCTGCAGAAACAGATACTAATTGTGCCGCTAAAAGATCTGCGTAATTGCTGTGATTTCTAATTGGAGGCAGATCATGATAGCTTTACAGGTTGGGATAAACCCGGTGCCAGAACCGCCTTTCCTTCAGGGCAAAGAGAAGAAACAGTTACGTTCTTTTTCAGAGGCAGATGGCTGAAGCAAGAGGAGCTTCCACCCCAGCGCAGGCACGTGTCCCCACCCACGGCCTGCTAGGTGTGGGCAGCCTGTGGACAGGAACGCTTCGCTGGATGCTTGGCTGTGGAAAAGCGGCAGAAAGAGAAGCCGGGGGAAGCCCAGTCTGCCCTCACATGACTTGTTTGGCTTTAGGAGGGGACTTTGGGACAGTGTCTTTCTAGGGCAAGGCTTGGCATGATGAATGAAGGACCTAGTTCAAAACCAGCCTCGGTAAATAGGCACTGCCAGCCTCGTCGACGCCAAAGCAGGGCTCTGCTTAGCCACCGAGGTCACTGAGAGGTGTTGAATGATGAATTCCTTGAGGCAGGCAGGCTGACATCTCCATCCCATGCAGTTTTGTGTTTCAGGTTTGCAGGGCAGGCCCAATGTGCTGCCTGCATGCTTTTTCTTTTCCTTCAGCTCTTCTTTATAAGCTGTGTGCTGATTTTTTGTTTTGCTTTTCCTGTGAAACTCTCTGATGACCGAGGCAGCATCCCCGTGAAACCTGCTGCGTTGCAATTTCATTCATGTTGCTTAAAACTGTTTCTCTCAGCACTGGCTTGGGAGCGATAAACAGCTGGGACAAAAGCTCCGCTAAGGCAGCAGCCCTCCTTTCCTGCGCTTAGACCCAGCCTCGCCTGGGCTCGGACATGACTCTGGGCATCCATTCTCCCAGCTGCTTCCCCTCCCAGTCCCAAACTTGATGTGTGATCCCTTTGCTGCTCGGCTTCACGGGGCGCTGGAGGAGGATGGAGATGCCGTAGCGTTGCTTTGCAGCCGGATGGTCCAGCTCCAAGTGCCGTGCTTTGGTCGGGAGTTGGCTCCTGAGATGTCCAAGTCCCTTTGCTGTCACTTGGGATGGGAGCTGCATCATCCCACGCGCCTGTCTCACCCCGTGCCGTTGTCCTGGGAGCCTGCAGCAAGAGCAGTGGCATGTGAACAGGTTGCAGAGAAAGCTTCAGTTTTAAAAAAAGTGACAAAAGCTCCCCACTCTCTGACTTAATGCATTTTGCGGAGAGCCTGCGTGCGGCTTTCCACCCCAGGGCTCCGGATTTGACACCTGCCTGCAGCGAACCGGGTGCGGGCTTCACACCTCGCTGGGGCTGCCGGCCACCCTGTCCGCCCGGCGAGCAGGGACGTCACCTGCTTCGGATCTTCGAAAGCGCGGGGTGGCAGGAAACGTCTTTTTTTTTCTTCCCCAACCACAGCAGGGTGAGGTGCTGGGAGAGGGCGATGGGTGCCGACGGGTGACAAATTGACAGGGGCAAGTGAGAATGGGGGTGGCGCACCTACAGGTGGCTTTCCCAGCTCTTGCAGAATTAAAAATAGCCAAATAAAGTCTTGAGAAGTGAATTTTCCTTCTGTAAGATTTATGGGGTGATGGGCGAGCCATGGGATTTGCTGGCGCTGCAGCTCCCAGCCCTGCCCTTCTTGTCCTCAGCCTAGCGACTCCCAGCCTCTCTCTGAGGGATGGGGACATACTTTTTTTAGTGGAAAAGGGAGGTGTTTCCTTGGTCTCAGGCTCTAAACTGCTGCTGGTAGCAGAGGGACTGCTGATCCACCTATTTGTAAGCCGCTGTGTTGTAGGAAGCTGGCTTTGGGTGTTATCCTGTCCGCCCCGAGCTCACAGCGTGTCCCTTCACACGTGTGGCAGGGCCAGGGGGCTGAGAGGTGCAGAGTGAGCACTGGGCATGGGAGAGGTTTGATTTTAACCTGCCCGTTGCTGAGCCAGAGCTTTTGCAGAGCCTTTCACAGCATCAGGCACTGGTTTGCTTCCTCTCTTCCTAAACTAAACCCCAGGTAGCTGTAAATCCTGCTCCCTGCAACCCTTTGGTGTAGTTTGGCAGGTCCAGTGGCCTGGTGGGTGCTATCGTCAGCCGGGAGGATCCCTGAGGGGTCAGTGCTGCATCTCTGCCTGGGAGATGATCTGAGATTTTCAGATTTGGTCTCCTTTCTGCTGGATCAGAGGCTCTTGCTCTGGATGTTGGGTGCTGCTGCAAGCAGAGCTGGAGGAAGGGATGGGAATGGATCACAGTGGTCCCAGCCTCTGCCCTTGTGGTTTTGCTTTCCCTCGACATCAGTTTTTCTGCCTTCCAGCTCAGGAGACGATAGAAAGCAGCCGAGCCACCCCAGCCTGCGATAAAACTGGTGCCAAAAGACCCAGCACTGCGCAGCACAGACTCCTTGGCACCACCTGCGCTGATAGCTTGGCTTTGGTGGTGACAACCTTGCAATTAAAACTTGCAGGTGCAGTGTTCTTGTCCTGGCCAGCAGCCTCAGTGGATAGTTTAAAAATTGTTTCCAGGAGTAATTGAGCTTAATTAGAAGCTTGAATTCCCTGGGGCTGTGCTGCTCAGGGTTTCTGTACTTGGGAGTCAGGCAGGGGCTGCAGATGCTCAGAGATGTATGGAACGGGGAAAGAAATAATCCAATCGGGGCAGCTCCCTGTTAGGTCTCACCCTGTTTGGGTTTTGGTTTGTGGATGTCATATTGGCCTTCAGGATTTGTTTCTCAGGGAATCCCTTGGCTTTGGTGTTGTACCTCGCTTTTCTGACTCACTGGGGAGAAAGCAGAGGATGAAGGGGACAGAGCCAGACAGAAAGCCTTGATGCTGGCCAGGGACATGAAGACTAAAGATGACTTTTGGGCACGTAGTCACCGCAGTTAAGATCGATCTGCTCCTTACCACAGGCTCCTGGGCTCTCTGGAGCGAGCACAGAGAGATGGGCTCTGCTGTGGAGACTCATAAAATCAGCCTCCATCAAGGGCAATTGCAAAGACACCTCATTCTGAAAGCTGGGAGAGCCTGGCGTGCTCCCAGCTCCCCAACCGATGCTGTGCAGCCTCAGGCGAGTTATCGATGGCTGGTGCCAGCTCTGGGCTGCCCACACGGGGCTGTGGAGGGGTGGGGATCTCAGCGACCTGCTCTGCGCCCCCTCCCCCGGCCGACAGCAGAGGTAGCCAGAAAATCCCCCCACACCCTCCTGCAGCGGGCAAGTGTGCCAGGACAGGCAATGTGCTGCTCCATCTTCCCACCGCTGAAACAAGGGAAAACAGAATTTGTGGCCTTGGGGGAGGCCAAGCACAGCGATAAAAGCTTTATAAAAGGGTTTTATTTTTGCATGGCTCCTTACATGTCTGGAAGAGCCTTTCAGCAAGGAGAGCCATGCCCCCAGAGCAGCCCAAACCCTCATGCCTGGCTCTGCTTTCTGTCTTGCTTGATTTATGCAGGTCACTTGTGTGGTTTATAGCTGTGGAGAAATATGATTCGCAAACTCGAGTGTGATAAGGATGGGGGAAGAAAGAAAAGCCACGTCAACCCGAAGGA
>NW_009718948.1:10802-11892 GCF_000703405.1 Apaloderma vittatum | reverse complement strand
TGGTAGAGAGCCCAGCCTGTGACTGGCAGAAGGCCCACAAGTGGGGATCAGGCTTAAAAAGGGGCAAAATGGTAACATTTACCCAAAAAACACCTTGCAACGGTGCGTCTCTGCTGTGGGAGAGCACAGCTCGCTTTGCCCAGGTTCTCGTCCCCCAAATCTGCTGCAGCTCTGAGGCATGGGATGGCTCAGGCAAACTCCGTGGGCATGGGCTCAGCTGAGCTGTGTACCTGGAAACAATTTATGACCCAAGTTGTTGTGTTTGCACGGCGCTGACTGTGCCCACAGACCCTCCTGGCGCTGCAGCCATCCTCCAGACCACCACACCCCTTCCCCAAGAACAAGGATCCGGCACGGGAGCGGTCCCAGCCCACCGATAGCTGCGAGCTCTTGTATGAGCAGTGAGCCAGGAAAGCATTGTCCCTTTGTCCCTTTGTGCCGAGTGGTGCATGTGCCTGCCTTTGGCTCCAGCCTGGGGCTCCTGGGGCACAGGCAGAACCTCTCGCTCTGCTCGGTGACAATCTCTCAGTTCTGCCTGAAGGCAGGGAGCTCCTGCCCTTGCAGCATCCCCGGGGGCGAGCTTGGCTCTAGATGCCCTGGGTAGATGTTATCCTCAGCAGCATTTTTGCATTGATAGGGAATTGCTCTTCTGCTGGAAGGATTTTCATGGCGGGCAGGCGAGCAGGGTGCGGACAGGGTGCGGCCGGGAGCGAGGCCGACCCTACGCCTCCAGTCAATGAACCTTGCCGTTGCTTCAGCACAAAGTCAATATTGACCCTTTGCTGGCGTTTGCATGCGTCGGCACTAAAATTACTGAAAGCAGAACAAAGCCCCGCGCTTCCCTCCAGTGCTAGGTTTGTTCGCTGATTCTTTAAAAAAGAAATATTAAAAAAAAAATTGTATTTATTTGGGCATTATTGGAAGTCAAAGATCGGGGAAAAAACATGGAGAAAGTAAACTCCATCTTCTGCTCTCCTGCTTATTTCCCACTCCTCCTTTCCTCCCCTCGCCCAGCGTCCCTCCTCCCCAGAGCATCCCTCTGAGGGGAGAGATTCTGTCACGGCTGCAGCATCATACCTCACACCCACCC
>NW_009718948.1:10310-10771 GCF_000703405.1 Apaloderma vittatum | reverse complement strand
GTGTCCCCTGCTCCTCGGAGGGGACTGTGCCTCAGGAGCTGGGCAGAGACCAGCACGGGACATGGGAACCGGCAGCAGCCCTGCAGTTTAGAAACTGGAAATAAAAGCTGAAGCGGTCTGAAGGCTCGGCCTCAAAAGGAGGAAGATGGCAGGGGAGCAGAGAGGAACCAAAACCCACCGACAGCGGAACAGGCGGAGGGGCGAGGGAGAAGTGAAAGCAGCTGTGATTACTGAAAGCCCTGATGTGAAAGAGTGGGAGCGCTATCTTTGGGGTTTTCGCTTCCCTGTCTGGGCAAGTTTTCTCGGCTTTGGTCTGTTTTTCTCCCTCCCCTATCTCTACTCATAAATTCCTCCCTGGGATGGGTGAGGTTGGTGCCGGTGGAGGCCGGTGCCCCGTCTGCTGCAGGGGGCTCTGAGAGGACCGAAGCTGGGCACCACCGAGCATCCCTGCCATGGTGGGG
>NW_009718948.1:0-10294 GCF_000703405.1 Apaloderma vittatum | reverse complement strand
CCTGCTGCTGTGGGGTTTGTGGGTGCTGCCGAGCATCCCTGATGTGGTGGGGGTCGGGGGGATACCTGCTCCCTGCCCAGGATGCAGACATGGCATCACTAAGGATTGAAAGAGCTTCCGCTCTGGTGCTAAGTGTTTTCTTTCTCCACGACTAAAAAGTCATGAGGGATGGCCAAGAGCCTGTGTGCTGGTGGCGTGGTGAGGGTCTGGCATCACACTGATGTGGAAAATAAAAGTAGTGGTGCTCCCCAGCTCCCTTTTGGCAGTCCTTATCGCTGCAACCTCCGTGCTTTGTTTTGGGCATGCAGGTGCATGGATTTAAGCCCATTTAGCAACCTAATTAAACCAGTGCATTCCCCCTGCCCTGCCCCATCCCTGGAAAGGGTCAGTGTAACTCGGCCGTGACCTTGGCTCCGGTGTCTGACTGCTTTCTGCCCCCAGGGAAAAGCCTGCTGTCCTCTGTGGGACCTAAACCTGGGCTTAAAGTTAAGCCTGGGATTAGAGGCTGTGCTGAAGCCAGCTGGGGCGAATCCCTCACTGTCCTGAGTCAGCAGAGTGGCTGTGTGGGGGAAGACCGAGAACAGACGAGGGGTCTGGCAGCTCATGGGGAGCATGGTGGCAGATGCCGAGAGGAGGAAGCTGGCTGTGGGGCTTCGTGACCAGATGTGAGCTGGTCCCCTGTGTCCATCAGATGAGCTGGAAGGGACAGAATCCATAGTAAAATCTTTTAGGTCAATCTTTAGGGTAATGTCACTGTTCAGAGGAGCCTGGACCAAGTCCTTAGTGGTAGAGGATGCAGCCCTCCAGGCAGCCGGGTTTATTTTCTCTCCTGGGTACTGGGAAATTATTATACATTTATTATTAAATACCCCTGCATCAGGACAAGCACCTTGGAGTGGGTCAGAAGCTCCAAGCCTGGATCCTACGCCTCACCTCCCAGCACATGGCTACTGAGCGTCGCTTTTGGCTGCCGACTAATTATTTGATCCTGCTGTGATGGGAGATGTCTGAGTGAGTTTTCCAGAGTTTGTTGCTTTTCCTCAGGGACTTTTCCTGGCTCCTGTTTTGCACAACAGCTCCTTGCTCGCTCTGTCCTGCTAGTGCAAGGCCAAACTGCCTCAAATCTCTGAAGCAAAGGTAAGCATTCCCCAAACACAGGGCTTGGGGGGAGGGAGGGAAAAGAAAATCAACTTCCTTCCCACATGTATCCATTGTTTTTAGGCTGTTTCAGGACTTCTGACTTTGGAACACTCAGGGCTGGTCCCGTGGTGGAAGGAGCATCCTCATCCCCGTAAAACTTCATGCTGAGCTCTCCCCAGGGCTGTCTGCCCTTCATTTGAAGCCTTGCTTTTCTCTTCCCACTCCTCCATTAATGCTGCTGAGTTAATTTCCTATATACCAGCCTTCGGTTCCATAATTAACAGGTCAACACCATCAATCCTATTGCAGGAGTGGAGGAAACAAGACGGAGAGGGAGGCAGCGACTTGCCGGCTCTTGCTCGGCACAGGGAAGGGGATGCAGAAGGAAAGGGGATGGGGGCTTTTCCTCCGAGTTAAACCAACAGAAGAAAGAAAGAATAATGTAATTGAGGGGAGGAATGGCAGAAAAGTTAAAGCCACTCCCTGAACCTCAGCTGCTTTCATCCCACGGGAGCCCAGCAGATAGATCACAGGCGTCACTGGGTCAGATGCTCTGGAGCTCTTCCAGGCCTGGCCGGTGTTTAAATAGAAAGGTTATGTACCTGGGAGATTTATTTCATCTTTTAATTGGTTGTTTGTTTACATGACTCGGGAGCTCTTCGCTAATGTTTGCTTTGCTGGCTCACTCAGCTGCTGAAAATCCCGGCCGGCCGCGTCCCAGCTCGGCCGGTGGTGCCAGGAGACGTTGCCTTTCAGCTCCAGCTCCTCAGCTTCTCCTGGTGCTTCCCCTTGAGCTCTTCCCAGCCCTGCACCGCAGTATCACCCACACCCCAGAGCCAGCATCTCTCCCATTGCAGGTGTGTGGGTGGGATGGTCCAAAGGAGGGTCCACCACCCCAACAGCTCCCCTTCCCTTTTGGGACCCTCCTGGGTCCCTCCTGGCCGTGGAGGAGGTGGAAATGGACCCCCCTGAGCTGGGCTTTGGGTCTCCTCCTCTCCTGAGCATCCTACCAGGCCCAGCAGAGGAGGAGGTGCAGACCACCATGGTCATAGGTTTGGTTTCTGGTAAGGTTCTCCGCTGCCTGTCAGTCTGCACAAAGCTTTGGAGGAAAATCAGTTTCTTCCACCAGGGCTCTAGAAGAAAGGGGTTTGGGAGTGGCTGGAGAAGTGCAGCCCTCCTCTCTGGGTTTTATCTGAGTTTATGTTAATTTTTGCCTTTCTACCCACCCTGGGACCTCCTTTGCAGGTGGGTGACGGGCACCCAACAGCCACGTAGGCATAGGCGGCTGGCTGAGGTGCGAGGTGCCCCAGGGCTCTTTGGCAGAGCACACGGCCTCCTCCACCTTGGCCTTAGAGGGCACTGGCATGCTTGGGAGGGAACCTCTCTCCCTCCCTGCCCCTCCTGGGAGCCAGTGGATCCTTATCTTGGCTCGGCATGGGAAGGGGGAAGAGAAGCGATGCCGATAAGGAGCAGCCACCCAGCCAGATGGTGGGGCAATCTTGGAAGGAGCAGCCTCAGGGGTGATGGGGAAACCGCAGATAAAGTAGGGGAAGGGAGCACGCCCGAGGTGAGCGATGTTGGCAAGAGCCCCTTGAAATTCGGAAGGCCAAGGCGAGAGGGCAGATTCGCTCCAAAAACATACCCCTGCAGGCTCCTGGCGCTGATGGCCACCTTCCCGGTGGGGTGGGGGTGCCTTGCCCACACCCACAGAACTGATGTTGCGCCTGTTTGGGTGTCACCGCAGGAATGTAGGGGGTTGGGGCTTTTTTTTTTTCCCACGTGTTTTTTTTTTAGGTTACAGATGTGTTAATGCCTTTTTTGCGCAATTGATCCGTTTCTCAATCCTCGCCGCCTGCAAACGGCTGGAGACGAAGGCGCGTTTCTTAAACGGGTCAATCGGAGCTGCCTCCAGCCTGACCCACCACACGTGGCCAGCTCATCTCTCCTTCCTCCCATCAAAGTCTGCCTTAGCAATGATAAATAAAACCGTGTTGGGGAGCAGATTATTGATTTTTCCTCTGGGAATTTTCTTCTGCCTGCGCTTCTCTCAGGTGATACCAAGCTGTGTTTCCAGGGGGCGGGGAGGAGGACTTCCCCAGGTGCTGCCCATGCTTTTTTAGGGGAGGGGGAAGATGATGGGGATATTGGGAATGACATCACCTTATGACCATCCCATGGAGGCTGTGATGGTGTCTCCAAGCTTTAGTCCATATGGCCATAAGGTTGGCTGCAGTGTATGCTGTGCTGCCTACCCAGTCTGTCCCCAATCCCTTGGAGGCAAAGCCAGCAGGACATGGTGATCCAGCCCCAGGCCACCCACTGACCCACTTGGCATGCGTGGAGATGTTTGGAGCCACGAGGAGGACAGACCGGCCATCCAGGAAGCCTCCGAGGTGGTGCTGCCCTGAGGTAGGATGGGAGGACCAAAGGGAATTTTGCCCTCTTGTTGCTGCAGGGCGTTGGAGAAAATGTGTATCATGAAGTGGTGGTAGGATAGCCACTGCCACGCTGGGCAATGGAGACTTCTCCAAAACAAAATCATCACCGCTTGGGGCTAAAAGGTCCTGTTGTGGCTAGAAGGTCCCATGGAGGACCCATCACCTTTTGGAGAGCAGGTGGGACCACGCACTGAGCACAGCTCATCTGCTGGTGCTGAGCTTTGATGAGAAAGTGCTGGCTTTTGGGACCACAGAGAACAAGGAGCCTGAGATTTCCCCGGGCCGGCATTTACATATGCCACTGGCCAATTGATGAAACATCTGGAACCCCTGGGCCCTGCCGTGTCTTGCAAAGCCCACCCCACTAATTGCCCACCTGAGGACAGAGCTTGTGCATTTGGGCTTTGTTAGCATCTGGTCCTGGAGGTGCCCGTCCCGGGTGGCACCAAGAGTGCCCCAGAGAGACCTAGTATCCTTCTGGCAGCAGAGAGGGCTTCTGCTTTATGTTTTAGAGCCAAAAACTGGGGACTGGGTGTACTCTGTCTCCCTGAGGCTTTTCACCTGGTTTCTTAAGCTAGAGGCATCCCTGTAGCCATACAATTGGTTTGGCCCAGCAGCTTTCAAACTATCAGCCAGGCTGACTGAGTCTCCGGGAGTGATGGGGATGAAGGTCCTGGTGTGGATCGTTGCTGTCCATCGTTGGGAAGAGCAGGGGAGGGTGCTGCTCCACTGCCAGAGCTTGCTGCATCTCCCACGGCTTTGCCTGGGTGCTTGCTGGGGTGCCCACAACAAGCCCCAACACCTCTGTGGGGCATCAAAACAGCAGCCAGCCGTGGTCCCACGCTGTTTGGCTGTAGGTGACATCCTGCCAGGGCCTGCATGTGCAGTGAAGATCGAAGGAAATGAGTAGCTGCAGGTGATGTGCAATGGCAAGGAGAAATAATAAATAAATAGAGGAGGTGATCTGAGATCTCAAGTGCTTTTAACGTGTGGATCTCACCTTGGGAACATCACAAGCAGGTTCCAGCTTTCACAGGGGCAACCATGTCACAGCTTAGCCTCACCTCAGAGGATACGGCACTGGGGTGGTCTCCAGGTTTCTGGCCACTGAATGGGGATAAAGGAGAACAGGCAAAGCAGGAAAAGCTCATCAGGAAGCAGAAGAAGGAAGAGGAGATCCCTGGGTGTCATTAGGGCAGCTTCTCTGACCCTGGTGGGGCTGGGAACAGTCAGGCCAGCCCTGGGAAGTTCCTGGGGACTTTGGTGGCATTGAGGCCGGCTGGGGCTGGGGAGTCCCCGAGCCTGGGGGTGGATGCTGAACCAGGGCCAAGCTGTGGTTCCGTGAAGGCATCGTGTGGGAAGGGCTGATCCAGCTCCTGGAGATCAGATGGCAGCAGGTGTCGCCAAGGTGTTTTGCCAATTGGTGGCGTCAGCAAAAAGGACACAGGCACCACCAGAAGGATAGGCTTGTTTTACTGTCTATTTTAAGGTATTACAAAAACATATTCTAGTTTTAAGCAGCAAGGAGAATAAGCAGGGTAATGCACCTAATTGTTGCTACCTAAGGTTAGTGATAGTGATTAAGGAAGATCCATCCACAACTGCCCTAACACCTGACCATGCTCCAGATCCACAGCGGCTGGGGAGCCCCGGTTGCAGCAAGGATTCAGAGCATCTCTCCCGGCAAATGGGATGTCCTGTGCCCTGCGTCCTCTTGAAAGGGGAGGTCTCCAAAGTCGCTGCAAAAGCGTCCAGCTTTCATGCTGTTGAATAAAAAAGCTTGCATACCTTCAAAGGTGGGAACATCTGGTTTCATTCCCTGTTGAATTTCCCCTAAAGCCTGGTCAGGGCTAAAGGAGGAACCCGAGGGACTCATTCTATCTATTCGGCTTTGGCCACACATTAGAACACGGACAACCACCTGGTTGTATGGCCTTGACAACCTGCCTCTAAACAAGGAAAGATATTTTAGTTTGGTTTTTTTCTGATGCCATGTTATCCTCGTTAATGATATTTTATCTAAATTACTTTTCGCTAATGATCACGCATACTTCGCTAATGAGCGGATACCAAATTTATGTAACCTTGAACTTCAAAGGAGTTCGCTAGTGGGACCTCCTTTCCCATATGAGGCTGGAGAAGGTCTCCGTTTCAGGCCTGCATCCAGAAATGCTGTGGCAGGCACAGCCAAGAGCTTCGCTCTTTTTTTTTCATTACTAGTTTTTTCTTTTTCCAGGCACTGAAAATTTCTATGTGGGAAGAAGGGGATTTAGAGGTGATGAGCAGCTTTCCTGCATTTGCCAAGCAGATGTTCTATTTTGATGGGCACCAAACAGCTGGGCTTGCCCTTCCTGCCTGGAAGAGCAAATGTCCCCAAAACCTGTCCACAAATACAAGCAAAACCGGTATTTTCAGAAGAAGACTAGGAAAGCCAGAGGTTCAGAGCCATGGGAGCGGAGATGCTGGGCCCGGCCCTCCCCGGTATGTGGTGTCCATGTGCTGCTTCTGTTCCAGGAAGGGGATTTTCCAGTGACCTGGACATAAGCAGGCCATGCTCCATCCCCAGGTCACGGGGACACTGCACTCGAGCTGAGAGCAACGCCCAAGCCTCAGCTTCTTGGTTCTCATGTTGAAATCGGGGGTTTCCCGTCACAGGAGGATTGCAGTGTTCCCCTCTGCATCCTTGGAGGAGCAGCATCTCAGCTGGGCGTCCTCGTGGTTTATGAATCATGCCCTAGTTAGCAGAAAGGAGATCTTCAGGGCTTGTTCCCTGCTCCATCCATCCATTCATCCCTCTGTCCCTCTGTCCCTCCATCCACCCATCCACCCATCCACCCATCCATCCATCCATCCATCCCCAAGTCGTTGTACCAAACCCAGATGATCTCTGTCACTTAAATCTCTCTGCCCATGCCGCCTTCCTCCCTCTTTGGGCAGGGTATTTGCTTTTATTTCCCGGTGTACATAACCCTTTCTCTGCAGCAACGCCAGCCCTCTGCTCACTTGGACAGGCTCTCGCAAAACATTGTTGGTTGAAGCTTGACAACTTGTTTGCTCCTCACCTTCCTTCAAAGTGTTTCTTTACTGTTGGTGTTTTCAAGGCCCGTAGTTGGTTTCTCAGGCTGTTGGTGAACATCTTTTATCTCAGTTTATCTGTTTCTTTGTGCTGTTTGGGATGTATTTGTAGTTTCTAGTGATACTTCTGAGGAGCAAACCCCAGGCAGCTGCTGGGCTGCACAAAACCCCTCTCCTGCGGCCTGTGATGTACAGATCTTTCAGCAGAGGTGTTTCTAAGCAAAGAATGGATTTATTTGTTTCTAATGGCTCTCTGTTTCCTTCCTTAAATGATCCAGCTGCTTTTTCAAGGCCTCCCATCCCCAGCAGCATCCCGTGGCGAGGAGTTCCCCAGCTGAATGCTCAGCCTTAGCTCACCCTTGCCGGGGCAGGGACCTGGCACCAGCGCATCGCCAGTAATTTTCCACCCGACTCCCTGCTGAGGAAATATACCAAAGCACGGAAAAAGCCTGGAAGGGATTAAAGAAGACACTTGGCCAGTGCAGCTTGGCCAGCTCCCAAGTCAAGGAACGGCTTCAGGTTCATCTCCAGCTCCCCGGGAGCTTGGCAGACTCGGCTCTGCGTGGGCTGGGGCTCCCCGGGGCCGGATTCTGCAGCACCCCCTGCTAATACATATAGGGAACGTGCCAACTGCATTTTGCCAGGCAGCCGCCGTGCCAAAACCCTAGGTGATCCTGCTCTGACAGCTCCCTGCACCCACCAGTTCACTGCAGGACAAAAAGAGGGAGAAAAAAATGGCCTTTTGGGAGATTTGGTTTTTTTTAATCTTCATTTTTGCTGCAGAGCAAATGGGATCAAGTGTTGCTTTGGGCGGGAGATGAAAAACTTGGCTCTTCTTGCAGCCAAGTCCCACCAAATACTGCGGTGAAGGCTCAGGGGCAATGGGAGGGAGGTAGCGAGTGGTCCCTTTATGAGATGATAATTGCCCCAGCCAAAAAAAAAATCTCATTACCCCACTGAGAGAAACGAGGGTTTTACAATGAGACGTTCCAGATGCCTGCCCGTGGCCCTGGGGCTCTCCAAGGAGCTACTCCTGCTGCAGGATGGCCCCAGCCTGGGCAAGAGGGCCCAGACCATTTCCCAACCTCCTCACACTAATCCAGTTTACCAATATGGCAAAACCCCTTGCGAGCTGTCCCCACTTCCCATTGCCAGCAGCTGAAAAGCACGGGATGTTCCCAGCCAAGCCTCCCCACGCCCTGCGCAGCCCCGGCAAACAAGAGAGGTTTCCAAAATCCCAAGAGCATCCTTCCACCAGCAAATGCTCTCGGAGAAGCTGCTGGCCCCTGCCCGCCTCCATGAAACCTGGGCTCTTCTGCAAAAAAGATGATGAAACAAGGCTGGAAACCAGAGGAAGACATGACCAAGGTCTGTAATACCCTGGCAAGTCTAGAGAAGATAAGTGAGGGGTCGATTACTCACTGCCTCGTGTGAAAACGAGGGTCATCAAGTCCATCCAGTTGCTGGTGGGTCTCGGAGCAACCCAAAGGAGATGCTTCTCCACACAAGGAAGCTGTGGAGCCCTTTGCCATAGGGCAGCATGATGCAGAAGGCCAAGGGTGGCTTCAAAAAGCAATTCCTGGAAGAGAAAGGTACCCAGGACACAAGGACCATTGCCGGCTCACTCTGCTGGATGCTACTTCTGAGGGTGTAGAAGTAACTTCTATCTGCTGAGGTCTTAGGGGCCAGTGTTTTCCCTTTGTCATCTGCTCCAGCTGATGGTTGGGGAGCAAAAAAGCAAACCCACCAGTGAGGTGGGTGGCACACCTGCCCACCCATGCTGTGGTCCAAGACAGAGGAGCAGTGAGTCCCTGGGCACACACTGGCCGAGGGTGAGCTAAGTCCTGGCTCTGATCTTGCTGGCCCGAGTGGGGCTGGGAGCAGGGGAGGGTCATTTGTTGCTGATGGAGGGGAAGGAAGGAGGGTTTCCTCCATTCCCAAGGTGGCCAGAGGGGAGCTGGAGCCACTGAGATTTTAATGACTTGGGAGGAGCCAGTCACAGGAGCAACCACAAGGATCAGTTATCGGTGGAAAATCTGTCTCATGAGGGCATCAAAGCAGCTGCTCCAATGCCAAAACAAAGGGGGAGGGAGAGGAAGGGAGGGCAAAGAGCTGCTGTTCTGGGTGAAGAGTGTTTTGTGGCTGCCAGCCCCCGGCTGGGACAGTGCAGAAGGGTCTGAAAGGCCCTTGTCACCCCTTCAGAGCTGCCTCTGCCCATCCTGACAACCCAAGGACTGGGTGAACCGGGAGAGGAAGGGCTCACTTGCTGACAGCCCCACCAAAGTCAAGCCAGGGCCATGCTACATGTATGTTATTCACCTTGAAACTATGTGAGTAAACAGAGAAGTCTCCTCTTCCTGGTCCCACCTTGGCAATTAAGCTGTGTTTCTGCAGGCTGGAGGAGACGAGCCCTAATCCACCCTGGCAGATAAAGGGGGTGGTCTTGCTCTCTCCTACAGTGAGATTGTGAGTCCAGCCACCCAGGAGAGGAAAAACATGTAGCTCCAGTCAGTCTCCTGTGACCTCCCCTCCTTGAAGCTGTCCCACTAGGAGGCAGGCACCACTTCTGATGGTTTTATCGCCTGTATCACACCCAGGTTTGGTCCCTCACCAATACCCTGAAGGCAGAGGAGGGACTGAAAAACCTCCAGCCCAGCTGGTAGAGGCTACCTCCATCCTCCACGATCTCAAAGCCCACAGTGAAAGCAACCAGCTGCTAGCCCTGGACCCTTGTGAGCCCATTTCTCCTTGCACTGGGCACCAGTCCTGCCTGGCACAAAAGAGCTTTCATCCCTGATGAGGACATTTTGTGCCATGTTGTGCCACTCTGGTCCAGGTAAAAGGATGTTCAGCTCCGTCAGCTCCACAGTCCCCTGGTCCTCTCGTCCTCTCCCAGCTCCTTTGACAGCAAAAAAAATCCCAGGGGCCGTGCAAGCTGTGGCTGCCTCCTTAGTCATCGCATAAAATTCATTTGTGGCTGTAAAGTGGCATTTCTGAGGCAGCCAAACCACAAGTTTAGTGAGAAATACAACACCCCCCCACTCCCAGTTGCTCTTGAGAGTGTGGAAAGCATTAGGGAGGTCGAGGGTTTCTCTTTGGGAGTGAGCTGGCCAGGCACGGCTGGGTGGAGAAGGGGAGGAAGGTCTGTGGGTTTGCTGAGCTTCAGGTGGAGTGACCCACCTGAACTGGGGGAAAAAAAAGAGGAAAAAAAAGCCAGATGTAAACAAATTCAACAAAGAGCCTGCAGTTTCCTCAGGCTGATCTCTTGCAAGGTTTACCCAGAGTTACATCATGGCACTCATTAAGTGCCGGAGCAGGAGCGCACAGCCCCAGCCCAGCCCGCAGCCCGCACTGGTGGCACCCTCCTGGGAACTCCCGGGACCGCCGAGCATCGCTGTGACCCGAAACCACCGACATGGAGAGCGCTGTGGGATGGTGGCCAAAAGCGGGAAAACCCGAAATAGCTTGTCTCTACCCAGCCCAAGCAGCCCCAAATCCACCCAGCTCGGGCACGGGGAGAGCAGCTGAAGGCTGTCCTGCCCTGTCCCACCATTGGGGGCTCCCTGGGGTCCCAGCAACCCCATAGGGGTGCTGGTGCTGCTCCACATCGGCCGTGGGGCCCCAGGTGCTTGCCCACCACC
>NW_009718947.1:368-2051 GCF_000703405.1 Apaloderma vittatum | reverse complement strand
GGGAGAAGGACAGGCTGGACCCCATGAAGTCTCACAAACCTGAACCTCCCGTAGCAGGACCAGGTCGTGGAGGACGTGTAGGAACTCATGGAGGTACCTTGTCATCATATATAGTCAAGAATATTGCACTGGATAAGACAGATGATAGCAACCCTCGAGAGGCTATTTTACGTCACGCAAAGGAAGCGGAGGAGAATCCATACTGGGTTGCTCCAGCATATGCTAAAACACAGCCAAAAACACTTTTTGCAGAAGTGGAACCAGAAGATGATGAAACAGACAAACCAGAGTGGAAAAAACGTAAAATTTGAAAAGTTTAGTTTACAGAATAACTTTAGAACATTTGAAACAAGGCCTGACATTTATTTCTGTATTTTGGATGGTGAATCAAAATTTGAAAGCAAAATTTTATGTCATAAAACTTGCTGCGGTGTAAAAAGGGATTATTATTCTAGCTTGTAATCCCACGTATGAATTTTGTAATAAGGAATTGTATTGTACAAAGAACTCCTCTCTGTCAGTTATTTAGCTTTGTGATTTTAATTAAATGCTTATTTCTAATAGAACTCTAGTGAATTCATTGTGTTGCGAAATTGCTCTGGCAGGGTTGTTGAACTGAATGATCTTTCGAGGTCCCTTCCAACCCCTGACATTCTGTGATTACAGAAGTTAGAGGGGAAAATGCCAACTTGTTAAACAAAATACTGAAGCATGCTTGGAAAATGTGTAACAACAGAGAGGAAGTGGAGGAGGAAAGCAGAGCAAAGAAAAGCTCGGAAACAAGAAGCCGCTGGCAGTGGCTGTAGCCCAGGAGAAGAGCAGGGCTGGAGGTCGGTGTTCTCAGGGTGTGAGAGGCAGGCAAGGTCCTGGCGGGATGCCACGGGCTGAAATGCCGTTAGGAAAAGCTCAGCTGCCTTTTGCAAAGAGAAAGGCACTGGAAAAGAGAATGCCTGCGGCTGGATCAGCAGGGATTTGAGGGGACGCCGGGGCAGACAGGTAACGGGGTGATGGTGGGTTCACACTGAAGGGGACCGGGGGGATGAACTGGAACCCTCCCCAACAGAGCCCCTGGTTATAGTAAGGCTGGAGAATGAGAAAATAAACTTTCTAGTAGGTACAGGAGCTACTTATTCACTATTATACACATGGAAAGGTAATTCTAGTAAGCAGAGTCAGTCAGTTATCGGTGCCACAGGGCAAAGAGAAAGCCAGGCTTTTTCTTAGCCTTTGAAGTTTGGAACTGGCAAAGGGTGTTGCCCCAACAATTCCTGCATGTACCAGACTGCCCTGTGTCGCTATGGAGCAAACAGAATGCACGGATCACTTCTGAAAAGGACAAATTCAAGTTCACATTCTGAAATTAAAGGTCTGGATGCCCGAGTTTTTGTGTTACAAACAGAAGCTGAAAATACCAGAGGAAGGCAAAAACACCGTAACGCTTCTGGTTTGGGCCTCAGAAACACCAGGAAGATCTCGAGCAGCTGAACCGGTAACCACCCAACTGAAGCCAGATGCCAGAGGGGTAAGGCGAAAGCAGTAGCCGGTTAAACTAGAGGATACTTTTCAGAACAACTGGATAATGTCAGCAAAGCGAGCACAGCCTGTTCCTGAGCAGTGGCAGCGCTATTGATCCAGGAGGCGCAGAAGGTAACACTTGGACAAAAACTGATGGGATTTGTACCC
>NW_009718947.1:0-202 GCF_000703405.1 Apaloderma vittatum | reverse complement strand
GCCGGCGTACTCCAGGAGAGCTGACCTGAAACCTGTGCCCGTGGAAGATGCGGACTGGGACTTGTTTGTGGATGGCAGCAGCTTTTGCGAGATGCAATACAAAAAGCAGGATGTGCAGTGATAACTGTCAAAGCAGTAGTCGAGGCTAAAGCTCTACCACCTAACACATCAGACCAGAAAACAGAACTTACGGCTTTTCTAA
>NW_009718946.1:3268-3614 GCF_000703405.1 Apaloderma vittatum | reverse complement strand
AGCATGACTTCCCCTTGGTAAAGCCATGTTGGCTGCCCCTAATAACCCTCTTATCCTCGATATGCCTTGTGATGGCACCAAGGATAAGGTGTTCCATCACTTTCCCAGGGATGGAGGTGAGGCTGACCAGTCTATAATTACCCGGCCCCTCCTTCTTGCCCTTTTTGAAGACTGGAGTGACATTTGCTTTCCTCCAGCCCTCAGGCACCTCTCCCAGTTCCCACTGCCTTCTGCAACAATTGCCACTGAGTCAAAATTTCTTCCATGTTGGTGAATTGGCTCCAAAGATACACTCAGGACACAGGCACCACATTCCTCTGCTGACTGGTTCAGCACTTCACAACCA
>NW_009718946.1:1908-3237 GCF_000703405.1 Apaloderma vittatum | reverse complement strand
CTTTCCCTTAGTGATCAGAGGGATCTGTCTTCGTTGTCCTGAAAAAGAACACAGAGGTGGACCTCAGCCCCCCGGGGCTGGGATTTCCGAATGGAAGTCCGGGTTCATCCACTGGACACCAACACGGTGGGGTTTTCTGCTTCTCTCCAGGGCTCCTCAGGCATAGAAACCTCTGGGTTCCACCAGAGGCAGGGGCACAATGCCTACAGAGGGCAGCTTCACCATGAGTGGTTGGCCCACAGGTATTTGGGATGGGAACTGACTTGATTTACTATCCAGTTTAGGGTCTTTATCCACTTTTAGCTCAGGGTTATCACCCGTGAGCAGTTCTACTGGACAGAACACCTGAATTTTTGGGTTTCTGAAGTGTTGTTTGTGGTTTCTACCAATTAAGGTGTCATCTATGTATTGATCAATGCAGATGGTACCAAGGGGTTTGGCTAAGGCCTTATGGACAACTGTGGGGAATGTTTTTAGCCTTGCAGGGGCCGATTGAAAGTATAGTGTCCCCTCCCATGTGAAGGCAACCTGAGGTTTGTCCTCGTCCCTTAGAGGGACCATGAACAACAAGTCTTTCACATCAAGGGTGGCCATCCCGGAGTGGGCAGCAGCTTGTGTTGCAGTCACTATGGAAGCTGCGCTTGGAACAACAGCAGTTAAATCAGAATGTTGTTTAATTTCCTGTAACCAATGGCTAAGCACCACGGTCCACGGGGTTTACAGACAGGCCAGACTGGGGAATTGTAAGGAGAGGGGGTGCAGCTTACAATTTGCCTCCTCCGGAGGTCACCAAGCAATTCAGGGATACCTCTGTTGGCTGCACTAGGCAGCGGGGAGTGATGAACACAGGTGGGTTTGGAGGACGGCGGGGGCAGTTTGCAAAGCCTTTATCTGCACTGAGGCAGTTTGCAGAGCTCTTTCCTGCCTGGCTTCTATCTCCCAGCTTCCTAAACTCCACACCCTGCCACCAGGCAAACACCAGCACCTGCCTGCTGACACGTCAAAACCTAGAATAGTCCCTTTAAAGGACTATTCATTCTTTTTTCTTCAGGAAGCCAAAATAGAGTTTGGGCTAGTGGGCATTTTTCTGCTGTGCCCGTCACCCCCACTGTATTTGTAGCTTTTTGCAATGGTTTGAATACCGACTCCTTTGCCTGTTGCTCATTTAAAGCACTAATCTGAGCTCCTGTATCAATTGAAAATTCCAAACTGACTTGCCATGGGCCCACAGGGATGTGTATGTAAGCCTCTTTAGCAGCAACCATTGATAGGAACCATACGGAAAATACAGGCTGGGCAGCTGGAGGCGAGGAGGGTCAGGGGGGGGCC
>NW_009718946.1:0-1824 GCF_000703405.1 Apaloderma vittatum | reverse complement strand
GGAAATGGCCTCAAGTTGCGCCAGGGGAGGTTCAGGTTGGATATTAGGAAGAATTTCTTTACTGAGAGGGTTGTCAGGCATTGGAACAGGCTGCCCAGGGCAGTGGGTTGAGTCGCCACCCCTGGAGGAGTTGAAGACGGGTGGATGTTGTGCTGAGGGACATGGGTTAGTGGTGTTGACAAGGCTGGGACAAAGGTTGGACTCAATGAACTTGAACGTTTCTTCCAACTGAAACTGTTCTACGATTCTGTGGTTCTGTGATTCCTCTGGTCCGCCAAGACACCAGAGAGCTGGTCCCGTCTGGGTTGCCTGCAAAGAAAGAACTCCCTGAACCAAATGCTAGTTTATAAAGCCATCACTGGTTTATTAGCAAAGTTGGCCAAGTATGGATGCTAGATAAAATTAGCATACCTCATCATAGCATCATAGAACGTTAGGGGTTGGAAGGGACCTCTGGAGATCATTTAGTCCCACCCCCTGCTGGGTCACCTGGGGCAGCCCCGTGTCCAGGCAGGTTGGAAAGTCTCCAGAGCAGGAGACTCCACACCCTCTCTGGGCAGCCTGGGCCAGGGCTCCGGCACCCACACAGGGAAGGAGTTTCTCCCCATGTTGAGGTGGAACTTCCTATGTTCTAACTTAAACCCATTATTCCTTGTTCTTTTACCACTGAGAAGAGATTGTCTTCTTCCCCTTGACACCCACTGTAATCAGAAACCTGCAACATTTATTTTGTAACTTATTAGTTTAAATATGCCTAACTTGCCACTAATTCTACAATTACTGATTAGTGATCATGATTACATTCATTATTGGGTCAGTATATTAAAATTAGCTTTGCCATGTAAATTAGCACGCATGCGCCTTGTGGGTGTGAGGGGGCGAGTTTCGGCGCTCCGAACTGAGTTGGTGGTCTCGATCTCCCATCGGCACATTTAATTTTGGCTCACTTTCAGCCTTTCATAAACAATTTTTGATGTTTTGGTACCCTCTGATCTCCATAATGAGGATTTTGACTAGAAAAGCCCCACTTAGGTCCAGTTCCACACACCCCCAAGGACGAACAGCTTGTTAAAACTTTGTAAACAACAGTCTACTTGCTATCTCCAGGTGCTCCCTATCTTACTATCTGTTCTACTAACCAGCTGGAAAATTCTTGATCACATTTTCCCATCCTTAAAGCAGCATTCTTTGAAAGATTGATTTACCACTCTTAAAGCAGCGGTAATTGTTCTGCCATCCTTAAGGCACACTGCTGGCTCATCTTCAGCCGGCTGTTCACCAAATCAGGCTCCAGATCCATCGAGCATATTGCCTGAATCTGAAATGACTTTAAGGAAAAGCTGACACCAAAGGCTCTGGCAGGGTCCAAGAGCACAGTCACAAGCCCCTCGGATCCATACCCTGTGCTGGGAAGGGTCTTGTGTCGTTAGGTGGTGGAAGAAAAGCTGGATGCATAGGAAGACTTTGTGCACTGAATAAATCTCTTCAGTATCCAGCTGAACTGAGACAGAGACAGTTATAAGGTTTGTATGACAGCATTAGGAAAAAAAAAAAAAAGAAAGCTGTAAAGACATGAGGTCAGTGAGAGTGTCAGCTCGGTTAAGTTTAGCAGTCCAGGACCATTCCAGTGCCTGCAGAGGAGAAAATAAGAGAAGGGGAAACAATAAACAAAGCCCCAGGGGGACACAGACTGGAGAGACAAGGGGTCCAGAGACAATGCCAAAGACATTAGAGAGGTCATGATGGGTCAACAGGACGCTCCAGGCTCAGCTCTGGACAGGGACGACCTCGATTTTTTCCCATCTACTGCGGTGGGAATGATGT
>NW_009718945.1:0-29993 GCF_000703405.1 Apaloderma vittatum | reverse complement strand
GGCCATTCTATGATTCTACAATTCTATGATTCCAGCCAGCCATCTCAACTCTGCCTTCACCTGATACAGGTAGAAAACAAACCACATTTTAAAAATGTTACACTCGGTTTTCCTCAAAAATTCTGGCCAAATGTCCATCCATTCTGACTTTCGGACAACTCTTTCAGTGTTTATTCCCATATCTGCTGTCGAGTTGTCTCAAGCACACATGGCAAAAGTTCTTTTACAATTCTAGAATATTTTTTTGGCACTCTTGAAATCTCTGACCAAATCCGGCATAAAATGGAGTGATAGCAACACCTGGTATGGGGGGATAATAGTATATGTGATAGGAGACCCAAAACTCAGAGGGAGTTTGCCCCAAACTGATTATATCAAAAAGCAAGATGAAACTAAGATAATTAGAGACTATCCAGTGAATTGTAGAGACTTTGGAAACAAAGAAGGTGTCAAGTGGAGAAGCAATGTCACAGGAGTGTTAAAGCCCATGACAGTGTGTTGGGAGAGGCGGTGGTGTGGGAGGAGAAGCAGTGACCCTGACGGGCACAGCCAAGCATGTCCTGACGGGCACAGCCAAGCATGTCCTCACAGCATCCCCAGCCCTGCCAGGACCGAGCACAGGAACAGCCTGCACCCAGTCAGGGACCCACAGTGCAGGGGTGAACGCCTCCTTGGGGTGCTGGCAGCAGCAGGGGGGCCAGGCACAGCTGGATCACCCACATCTACATATGAGGGTCAGGCGGTTTATGCTATACAGCTGACACTGATATGCAGTTCTCTAATGACTGGGTGAAAATTTTCCATTAATAAATCAATAAACTGCTTTCATCCATAACTTGTTTAAAGTAGGTGAACTAAGTATTTTCCCATGCAGCAGCCCCATATATGTGAATTTGCATCATTGTTTTCTACTCTGAAAACAATGGACCCTGCTCCATAGCTCATATGGTAAGTTCTCAGAGGTAATACTTTTTGTTTAGTTGTATTGAACACATCTGGTTGTATTCTAACAATTTCACAGAATGATCTAGAAT
The DNA here is from genome assembly GCF_000703405.1 of Apaloderma vittatum. Taxonomy (NCBI): domain Eukaryota; kingdom Metazoa; phylum Chordata; class Aves; order Trogoniformes; family Trogonidae; genus Apaloderma; species Apaloderma vittatum. The sequence goes on along the minus strand of NW_009718945.1, from coordinate 28,959 downwards.
GTTTTGTTTCAATTAAATGTTCTCACTACTTACTGTCATGCCAATATATATTTTTTTTAATTTCTATTTTTACCAGAAAGATTTGATAAGATAAAAATGCTTGCCAGGATTGGTCCAAAATCTTCTCTTACTAGTAATCCTTTCTCTTTCATGTTGGCTTTGAAAATTGTAGGTTGAGTTCTGTCAACAAGACAGTTTTCAAGCAATTTACTTTTTGTCCTGCTGTTAGTGTATAAATGCAATATTGAAAGTGTTGTATAGTAAGTACTGACTGTAAAACATTGGAATGTGCTATCTTCCAAACACACTACATCAGTGCCATTGCTTTTGGAAACCGGATTTGTATTGCTGTCAATAGAGACCACAAATTTGTTTCTGACAAGGCTTTTGTGGGAGAACAATGTTGACTTACTCCAATTTGAGGTTTTATCTTTATTTGCCTTTATCTATGAATCTATTTAGATTTCTTTATTTAAGTCTTCCTACAAATTAAGCTAAATGATTTGTAAGTCTCAGGATTATTCATTTTATCCTGTTTAAATACTGGAACCATATTTGTAGTTATCCAGTCACTTGGAATTTCTTCAGTTTCCCAGGGCTTGTGAAGTATCGAATGAGCTGTTCTGAAAGCTCCCAGCTGATTTTCTTAGGGCTCTTGGGTGTCAGTTATCTAGGCCTGTTGATTTGCAAATGTTTAATTTCAACAGATGTTGCTTTCCATCTTTCTTTGCTACACATGGTAAAATTGCTATTGCAGCAGCAACAACATCTGGGATACATAGAACCTCATGCTTCCTTCCACATATAGCACAGAAATGTCTATTGGCCATTTCTGCATTGTAATTAATTTTTTTTCTGGAGCCATCTAGAGTGACATGTACCTGCAATCTAGTCCTCTCAATATTAGCTTTTCTTCTGTTTCAGCAGGCCTTTAACATCTCCTTTTAACTGTGCTGGCCTTCTACCCAGAATAAACTTTTTTCACATCCTTGGAATTGTGGTTTACGGGATACCCCATAAGACATTCATGAACAATTCCTGGCTTTTATTAAAAAACTTCCCTTTAAACATATGTGCTTTGTCTGTTATTACCAATTGCTTCAAATTTGGTAAAAGTGACCACTTCAGGGTTCAGGTATGCTGATAATGGGTTAGTGCTCTGTTCTCGTAACTGAAATCCAACTAGATTACGATCATTGGCATCTTTTTTTTTTTTTTGGTAAGTCATTGGTGCACCTCTGCCAGTAGGAATAATGCCCAAATACCGAGTCACCTCATACTGTCTGCACTTGGCTACTCAACATATCCAGCAAGGACCCCTTTGGGTTGAAGTCACTCTTGGCAGCACCGGTTTTCTTTCTATTATGTCTCGGCTGTGGTTTAAGAAGCAGTTTACACTGTGCTTGAAAGATTAAGAGTGTAACAAAAAGTTACCTTAATTTCACTAACCAGAACTTCTGTCCATTAACCTCCACAGTGCAGTGTTTGGAGAGATCTGTGGTTGCAGTGTCTTTGATGTGAACTGTTACTTCCTCTACCTCATCCTTTCTCCCGTTGTTGTATTTTTCTAAAAGTGAATTACAGGATTAGTTGCAATATTCATGCAGTAAGGTTCATCCTGCTACTTTGCAGCATTACCTGCTTTGTGATCCTTCTCACATATGGACATCTACATGCCACTCATTGTGGCAACAGCGTAGACGTTGTTATGTGGATGTTAAAAAAGGATGTTTTCCTTCTGTGCTCAGATTGTTATGAGGCCACAAATTCCATCTACACAGCTCAGAGTGCACCCTAGAATGACAGCGCTTTTACTCACCTCTGTTTAGGTAGCTGTAAAACCTTTCCGGCTAGTCTTTGCTTCAGAGAAAAGAATCATCTGACTTGCACACTGATATCTTTATGGGCTACTGCTCTACCCAAATTACACATTTCTCTATCCACTCACATAATACAAATTTTCATTTGTAGTAGATACTGCTTTTTATCCTTCTGTTGCTCAGAAAGCAGAATGGATTTCTGAGAATGCCAGAAGGCTACTCCTGTCAGCTTTCTAGGCAGTTTCTGGTCCAGAATGTAGCATAGGTGATTTTTAATTGTGGATGCTGACTTTGATAGATGTTGAATAGATAATCCAAAAAGCTGACCATAGAGAGCTTCTAAAGTGACAAGCTTGTACCAGCTTGCTTTTCCTAAGTACAAATACTCTAAATCAACAAAACTGCAGTAAGTATAAACCTTGCATAAATCTATTAGTTAACCCTAGAACATTGTCTGGCATAATGGAAGGGTTTCTGCAACTCAGCAGTTTCAACATATAAACATGACAATCTGATGTGTATGACCCTTGGCATAAAAAGTGTTTGTTGTTGCATAATAAATGTGAAGAAAGCTATGGAAAAAGTTTATCTCTTTATGGCCAAGAGTTCACCCTATGTATGCACACATGAAGGTCATGAATTAAATCTGTATTCAGGTATCTAACTGTAGACTATATACTTAGTAGAAATAAAAGCTCTTTTTTTTTTTCTTTTCTTTTTTTTTAAATCACAACTAGTTTGATTTGTGGAGTGAAAATTTTATAAAAAATCACTTCTCACAAATATATTATTTGCTATAATAATATCTTGAGACTCATGCAATGATCTTAGTATGCCATCTTCATTCTTTCAGAATATAAAGTTTGACATAACCACAGATGCAAACAAAAGTATTTGATGGTCTGGTTCCACCTCACAAAGAGTAAGTTGGATACAAAGAGGAAATATATGGAGTACTACAAAAGGAAGACAAATGTTACTGCTGCGTGGGGTGTCATTTATCTAAATTCATTTTTGAGGCAGATATTGCAATAGTATATCCACTCTGGTGCAATCCATATATGATGTAACAGAGGTTAGGAAAGAGAGTTCAGCCCAATATCTTTTCTGTGACATTTAGAGTTTCTGTATGAATAACGTTTCTCTTACAGGTAGTTTTCAGTTGTTTGGTAAATGGCACGCAGTTATTAATGTTCTTTAAAAATAAATCATTTTATGATATCTATATCAGGTAACTAAGCAAGTATTTTTTCCCCCCATAGTTATCCATATCAAACTACAAGCTACAGAATATAACATGCAAAATTGTCTAACAATGAGACATGAGAAATCCCCAATGTGAGGTATTTATTATATTTTGAATAGCTTTTCAGCTGCTGACACTGAAGGTGATATTCATATATCACATCTAACACAGGTTAGCTCTTTTGCCAGCATAATCAAGAAAATTGCCATTGTTTAAAGACACATTAGGAGAGAGAGAAGATATATAGTGGAAAAAGAGAAGAGGGAGTCTTATGAATGGTGACCTTCAAAAAGGAAGATGCGTTATCTACGTACCCTGACAAAAGTAATTCTGCCACTGGGGATCAGAAAGGTACTGCAGCTACAAGAATGAATGATAGACACTATATCTAATTTTGGGCCTCCCAGGTCTCTGTGCCTGGCAGAAAAGGAGATAGACACTGCCTATGGAAAAGGAGGATAGTGTTGTCTCAGCTTGAGTAAATTAAATGTAATTAAATATGTGGGACCAGGTGGATTGCAACATGGTGAACTGACTGAAGTCCTTGCAAGGCTGATCTCCATTGCTGCTGAACAATGGCAAGGCAAACGTCACACCCATCTTCCAAAAGGGGTGAATCATCTCCAGACAAGTAGAAATCAGGAACTACAGGCAGGTCAGCTTCACCTCAGTCCCTGTAACAGGTTATGGAGAAAGTCCTTCAGAAAGCCATGTTCAGGCTTTGAATTCCCAAAAGAACAAGTGGTTTAATCTTGAGGAACTTTGTTTTCATATGCGTACATAAATTAAAAAAATTTCTCCTCCCTTTGTCAGTCCCATGCCCTGTTTTTCTTTTGTTTTCTTTGGCTGGCTGGTTTGTGGCAAACACATAGCTATGTTTTTCTGGAGTATGTGTGTTTGTCTACAGAGTCAACCTTACCGAAGTGTTGTGGATGATTCTGCTTTTGTCTTACCTTTTCTTCAAGTATTCCCAAAAGCAGAGCCTCATCTTGCTACACGGGCTGAATTACACTATTCTGTATTAATCATAGTCATCTTAAGTTTTCCTGATAGCAGATGATGAAACACTGAGGTTGAAGAACATGTTTACTCATATACTACATCTATTGTTGGAAAAATTTACTCTGCTGGCCTGAGGAAAGCATAGATATTTCATGGCTGGAAAAATGCCAGATGCACATTAGATGATTTTTCTCTTGGAAAGATTAAATGCACAATATTTCACTTGAACTTGATTTGCTTCATTTACAAAATTGACAGTTGGGACCCTTTACAAAATTAGTTTAATCTTTAAATGCTTGCATTTGGTAAAAAAGTTAGTATGATTTAGATCTGGAATGGCTTCATATTGCTCATTTATCTGTCACTGTTGCTTTTATTTATTTGTTTGCTAATTTTATTTATTTAGTTGCTGTTGCAGAGGACGTATATCTTGATTATATAGTTTGCTTTTGGCAAGTATGAAGTTATAAACTAGAAAAATAGTATTTCACTCTAAAAGTTATGTTAATCCTATAAAAAAACCCAGTGATTTTGGATTAAATGCTTTTTCTGTAGTCATGTACAAATTCAACAGTTGTCTTAACTCCATTTATAGCAGGTTGCATTCTTCTGTGGGTTGCCTTTTTGCACTTTTGTCTGCACTTTAAATTTGACTTTGTGTGGTCTATCATTGTCTTTGCCGAGAAATCATTTCTTATTTCCTGAGACACTGCAAATTGAAGGTCAGCATAGATATTTGGACTGACAAATCCCTGGCTTAACACTTGGTCCAGCAATGAACTTGAAACTACAATTAGCTATAAGCACCATTGATTTTCATGGGAGTAGTCATATGCTTTCAAGTAAGCATGACCTTCTGCACTTCTCTCAAATACGTCCGTACCCAAGAAGCGAGGGTTCTGCTTGGCTCAGGGAGGGAAACTGTGCTTTTCTCCTTGGTTGGGTGCTTAGAGATGTCCACATGCCAGGAATATTCAGGTATTTGGAGAGGATCTTGCAGATGAAAGAATAGAGGTGCTGCTGACTTGTACTCAGTCACAAACACTTCAATGATAATTTGCTCTCACAAACAGTTCAATAGTTATTTGCTATACACTTTTGCAAAGTCAGTTGATGATTTTGATTTGTTAATTTTGGTAACTACTTAGAGCAGTGCACAGAACATATGTTTAGAAACTTCTTTAAATGTGTGAGATCAGTATGGTCGATTTATTATGGCTACTTCACTGCCTCTTTGCAGCCATTATCATCTCCTAAACGGCTTCTGTTACTACTAAGCACTGGATAAAACCAGCCCTGCTGCTAGAAGGCAGACTGCAATTTATAACCATGCAAAGTTTTTAATGCAAAATTCAACTGAACTTTGTATCCCTCGTGGATCATCTCCCTTTTGAGAAAAGACTATTACCATTACATCAGAATGAAAGCAGTGTAAGCATACACGTCTGAAACAGCAAAATATAACTCAGGTGTTATTTTTAGTCTTGAGTGGGACTGTTGTACCTATTCTGAGATTCCCTATCTGTACAGTCCCTTCAGATTCCCTGGAATGAAATGCCCAACATATACTTTTCACCTGAAGTCTCTTGCTTTGCCTTATCTTGCCCTGCTGTTCCTTTCCCTTGCCTTGTCTTCCCCTTACTTAACTCATTGCCCTTCTAACGAAGACGCATCTGGAGTTAACAAAGAAAAGGAGCTAATGAAGCTCTTTGTGCACCATCACTGGGCTCATTCTTCCGCATTATCTGTGTCTTTCCCTGTCCTCTGTTTTGTCTCAGCGTTTAAAGCCTGTTAGAGAAAGAACTGCATTGTAGGAAACAAAGCACAGTGGAGACTATTTTTCAGTGAACTCCTGAGTGCAATATCTATAATACCAAATAGTTTAATATGGCAACAGTTCAGTAAGGACAAGAGTATAAAAAAAAAGGCATTTAGGTCACATTCCTAGTTTCTGAGAAAATACTGAGGGGCAGAAGAAGGAAAAGAAATAGACTTATGTCTGGAAAAAGCTGACATACATAGCTAAGTCCCCTAGCATGAAAAAAGAACCATGTCACAGACATAGCTGAGGTTAATAATAGACATATTACATCATCCTTTGCACAATGCAGTAGTGGGAAAAGGGAGGAAATGAGGCCTTAGGAGAGGAATAAATAAATTACAGCCAGATTTTATAGAAAAATGGCTAGACTGGAAGCTCCTTAGGAAAAATCTGGATTGTGGTCTGTGTTAGATACAGGTGAGGAAAGAATGGAAAGAACTACTCTAACAAAAAGAAAAGAACAGTTGGGGTTACTGATAACATCGAAGAAATAGTCAGAGCATATAAAAACATTCAGTTCATCTTTTTTTTTTTTCCTTCTTTCATTAAGAGATCCTGTAATTACTTCTGGCATATTAGCGATGGTGGCAAGCTGTGCAGTAGCCTTTCAGCCTAAGGCCAAGAGTAAAAATGTATACAAGGCTCTAACCAATTTCTTTCTCATATTAGACTTTATCTAAGACTGCAATCCACCAAATCAAGCTCTCCTGAGTGTAAATTCTACCTTCAGGACTGTACCTCTGGCACCTCATTTTCATTATTCCTGTGATTCCCATCCTGCTGTGCTCTGCAGTGGCAACATCTCATCCTCCTCAGAGGCACTTCGGAGAAAGGACGACTGTGCAGAGGACCTCCTAACAAGACAACTGAATTCTAAGTTTCTTTGCACAGACCAAACAAACAGTTCAAAAACTCTTAGTTTCATTTGTGGCTTTAATCATTAATGATCCAGAAAGGAATACTTAACCTTTTAAATCACAGTGCAAGGAGTCGAGCTTGATTTCTTAACAGCCCTAAATCTTTGGGTAGGACTTTCTACAAAGACCTGTTCTGCATTTTTATTTCTAGCACAGAGAGGAGAAATGGAGGTAAGGAGTGAAAAATAGTGCTTGGTGTTTTTCAGTTGTGCTGGAAGAAAACTAAATCCCAGCTCTGAAAGTGTAGGCCTAAATTCTGAGTGTAATTTAATCTGCTTGAAGAAAAAGTTTGGAAAAATAAACAGAGTGCATATCAATTGTTACATGGAAAAAAAGCTGGACAGTAACTAATTAAGTTAGAAGCAGGGGTCAGTCAAAGATTTTTAAAAGTTATAGCCTAGGAATAAAGGTGAACTAGGGATGATACAATATGTCCACTGAAACCAGCCATGAATTTAGTTCTGGAGCACTGCATCGACATGTGGGACAGGATAGGAGTCTAATTCTTGGAAGCTTTCTTCTGTCTCTGGACACTGGAAGAAAGAAATTTATTCTGGAATATCTTGGAGTTTAGTACCTCTTATCGCTCTATGTTTTTAGCAATGCTACTTAATTCTGAATTTTGATTTAATATTTTTCAGCATGCCAATAGTTTTGTTTCAAACAACCAAGGAGACTGAGGAGAAGTGTGTGTGTCATGTAAAGGACCATAGTTCCTAATTCCACTTTCACCTGAGCCTTCTGTCTAGGAGAGTGTGTGTCCCAGTAACAGGCAAAGGAGCTGTTTATAATCAGTTTGTGTTGACAGGCAGATGTAAATCCAAAGCAAGCCAGTGCCAACATATGATGTGCTCACCTTACTGTTTCTACCTGACTCTTCTTTAGGGAAGCAGCTCTTAGATTACAGCAGGCATCACAAAGATGTAAAAGTCTAATGAGACTTGCCTCAACCACAACAACTCTTTTTCAGGTTGGCCCTGTGCTGACCTCCAGAAGACCAGGTAATGGATTCCTTCCATTGCTTCCAAATTCATAGTGGTTTCTTTACCCTGATGGCTTTGTGTCACAATCATACTGTTGCAAAGCTCTTAGGAGACTTTGGGCAGGCTCTCATTAATGGAGACTAGACAGAAGATACTGCACACATATACACACATATATATACTGCACACATACACATATGCATATATGCATACATCAGTTAAAGATGACTGAGTAAAACTAGCTTTGGCATTTAAAAAATTTTGATATCTGGGTTTGAAATTTTGACACTTTTTCTGGAAGAGTGATTTTAAATAATTTCTTGCTGTATACAAAATAAAAAAATAATATTGTGTAGTTTTATAAAAAGCTAAAATAGAAGACTTGCTTCTAATCATGACGCAATCAATGAGACAAACTTCCAGGAACAGACAATGGAAATTTATGTAATTGGATCCATTTTTAAAGAGAAAAAGGAAAAAGGTTTTCATTTATTTTTGTCAATTCAGAAGGAATGGTCTTATAATTATTCTTCCTATTACAATTTCAGATGATCGTTTCCTGATTCCACATAGATTACCTGGTCTCAGTACTCCAAAGTAAACCAGTTAAAAAACCTTCCAGAACTATAGAGGATTAAGCTGTCGGAAATGTAAGTCTAAATGTAGGTAGAACCTGCTCTGGTTGCTATTTTAATCTGAACAGACACTAGCTCAGTCTAGTCAGAAAATAAAAATAAATTTGAAACAGACGTCCAGAAGTCACATACTTTACAGGAGCTCTGCTTGGAATGGCCTAGCCAGGCAGGGTCACAACGGCTGAACACTGAGACTGTTTAAGAATAAGTATCAGCTCCAAAGAAAATTGACGGGTTATGGCAGCCTTCATTGTTTCCATCATTACCATGGTTTTATAGGGTTTAGAACTCCTCTACAGTTTAAAATGTCATATCCCAACCGAATTCAGTGTGGTGTTATTATTGCAGTAAATCCCCTCAAAAAGAATTCTTTCAGCTTTCATTCTGAGTTTGGTAAATGCAAGAGAAGAGATATCATTTGGCTTGTAGTCACTAGGCAGTCTCATAGAAGGCTGTTTTGAGCGCAGAGCAGTTCAGAGCTTCTCAGTGCTGGAAACAAAATTTAAATTTTACCACCATGTTTTGGCCAAGAAGCTTCTGCTTTGGGGATGGTGGAGAAGGATAAGTGATAGAGCTGAAATAGTGGAGTGGGAAGGGAGACAATTACTGCTTGTTATTCCAAAACTGCTGTATGCGTTCCAGTCTGCCTGTTGGCAGTTGTTGCTGCTGCAGTCAACAGCCTTTCCAGGCTTCTAGAACAGGCAAAAAGCCTCCAAAAAGTCCATTTTAGTGTTGCTCTGTGTCATTGTATCTTTCCATGTATGCCAATTCAAATGGCACCAACCCCACAGGGGTAAGCCACAAAGATAAAGTCAAGCATCGACAGGTAAAACCTGTCCTTTGCCTCCCTCATACCCTGGTGGGATAACTTCTGTTGGCTCCTACTGACACAAATGTTGTTGGCTAAGCTACAGTCCAGCAAGAAGCACCTTAATTCCCTTATCAGTCCACCCTTCCACATAAATCTTCACTTTAAATAGAAGGCTGAAATGGAGCTTACTGGTCCTTGATTGCTCTGCATGGTAGAAACCCCCAGAACTTCACTAGTGTAGAGGAGAGAGAAGGAAGGGGGAGCAGTAACCTCAAAGGATGTGTTGCCTCAGGAATGAGCTGAGATATTCTAGCAGTTTTTCTTGACTAAAAACTCCCCTGGTTTTCCTTAACTTGGCTGGGAGTATTATCCAGCATTCTGAATAGTCATTTTTTCACTCTGTACAGTCGTTCTAAAATGGTCTTCTTTAATGATGTTCTTGAGTTATCCTGCTTATTTACCCTTATCTTGATTGTCTGAATGGGATACTTTAACACTGGAACTCTAAGGGTGACTGTTAACGGTACCAATGGTACGTGATCTAATGTGTTCATGTCAAACTCAGATATTCACCTACATGCAGTTTTATCCTGGATTTTTAAATTATATTTCCTTCTGGAGAGATGTTACCACACCAGAAGGACGACTGGGAATTAGGGTGAGAGGGAACTATGTTAGGAACCAGTGTCAACTTGATTTTCATGCTGGCACTTTGTGTTTCAGTCTGGAAGTTTCTGGAAGAAATTTTGCCTTCCAGTCTGTGTTTTAGACACCTACTAGCAAAGAATCTCCTTGCTGGCATTAAGCCTTGACGTATTGGAAGTATATTGGAATTTATGACTCCATAGATTCGTACACTGATTGCTGATGATTTGCTTGCGTATAAACCACAGAGTTTAAAAAAAAAAGACAGCTTGTAAGATAAGTATGAGAAAGGACTGACAGTTCAGTTCATTATTACTTCATGAGATATGAAACTTATGTATTTTATATCACTTGAAATGCTTTCAGGACAAGTATTAACAGATCAAATACATTTTTTCAAATGAAGATAAAAATACAGCTATGAAACTCAATTGTTTGTCTCTTGGATATATTTTTCTTCTCTAACATATATAACACATGTAATTTTGCAAAATCCTTTCCTGTTAATGCAACAAATGGAGGAAAATATTTCAAGACAGACCACTGAAATGGAGTCTTGAAATTCAGAGCTCTGGTCGTGGTGGGTTTTCATGATGAGTTCTGCATGAAGCTTGGCATCTGTAGCTCAAAATAAAAGGACAATCAATTCCAGCAATAGTGTTGCAGCCTTAAAATACATAAATTTTCAGTTATTTTATGTTAGGAATGAAAGTAGACCAAAGTGCTTGACTCATTCTCCCTTGCCTTGCCTTGCCTTGCCTTGCCTTCCCCGGATAACTTCACTAAAGTAAGAGGGCTTAAGTTGCTTATAATAATTTCCTTCATTAAGTGTAACTTTTCCTGTTACTTAAGAGAGCATTACAATACTGATATTTTTCTGCAAAACATGAATCAATCTATTGCATACTTAAAACATCTGACCAAATTATAAAAAAACCCCAGCAAAACCAAAAAACAAAAAAAACCAAAAAGAACAGACAAGAAACTTAGATACAATAGAACTCTGCTATGACCACACTTTGAAATTATCTGTTTTCTATCTTTGGCTTTTAAAGAAAACACTTTAATTTTCTGTGGGAATGCCACGCACAGTCTGCTGGTATGGTTAAAAGGTTAAGAGAAAACAGACTCAAAGGAGGTTAAGCAAATATTTTCACGTGACTATTTAATTATCTCAGGCATTTCTAAAATAAAGTTTCTTTTATTATTTGAAATTCATTTCTCTTACTTCGGTACAATGAATTAGGTTTCACTTCCTTTTCCCAATGCGGCTGAGAAAGAACAGATCATAGAATCATAGAATCATAGAATGGCCTAAGCTGGAAGGGACCTTAGAGATCATTTTAATCCAGCCTCCCTGCCTCCAAGACGCCACCTCTTGAATTTACCTTTCAGGTAAGATTGAATAAATATTGAACTTCATTCAGGACATGAGTGGGTACTTAGGATATATTTTGTAGTCAGAGTTACTGAAATTTGTAACTTAATTTTGTATTTTGCTTGAACAGGAAATGATTCTCTTGTAAAATGTTCTGACATGACAGATCTGTGGCCTTTTTTGATATCTGATCTAAAACAGCCTCCTTCTCTTCATTGGCAATGACCTGTTGATCCTTTAAGCTGAATTGAGAGATTTCTCAGCAACCTTCTGGAATATTGTACCTTTTTCCACTGAAGAGTGTCTTTGATGTTCATGGAACAGGCAGTTCTTTATTTGGATACAGATATCTAGCTGGCACTGGGACATCTTTGTGGTGGTATTTGGCTGCATCTGGAAAAAATAAAATACAAAACTGCCTTTCATCACATTTTTGTTGATTATGGAAACCATATTGTTTCTTAACTTCGGTCCTAAGCAAGGCCAACAGGAAAGACTTATGAAGAAAATGGAGGCATTTTAGGAAGAAGACCAGAGATCTGCTATCAGTATATGGGTCTTGCTGAGAAGCGTAGTTGAAATTGGTGCAATGTTTAGAATCATAGGATCGTAGAATCATGGAATCACATTAGCTGGAAGAGACCTAGAGTTCATCCTTTGTCCCAGTCCTATCAACCTACTAAACGATTCCCCCCAGTGCAACGTCCATCCTTTTCTTAAACACCTCCAGGTACGGTGACTCAACCACCTCCCTGGGCAGCATCTTCCAATGGCTGACAACCCTTTCAGTAAAGAAATTCTTCCTAATATCTAACCTGAACCTCCCCTAGCACCATTTAAATCCATTTCCCCTCATCCTATCACTCTCCACTAGGGAGAATAGACCAGCCCCCACCTCTCTACAACCTCCCTTCAGGTAGCTGTAGAGAGCGAGGAGGTCTCCCCTCAATTTCCTCTTCTCCAGGCCAAACAGCTCCAGATCCCTCAGTCTTTCCACATAAGACTTATGTTCTAAGCCCTTTACCAGGTTGGTAGCCTGCCTCTGTACCCTCTCCAGCACCTCAATGTCCCTCTTGCAGTGAGAGGCCCAAAACTGGACACAGTACTCAAGGTGAGGCCTCACCAAAGCCGAATAGAGGGGAATGATCACCTCCTTACTCCTGCTCACTACACTATTCCTGATACAGGCCAAGATGCCATTGGCCTTCTTGGCCACCTGGGTACACTGCTGGCTCATGTTCAGCCAGCTGTCTATCAACATCCCCAGGTCCCTCTCTGCCTGGCAGTTCTCCAGCCACTCCTCCCCGAGCCTGCCGAACTGCTGGGCATTGTTGTGGCCAAAGTGCAGGACCTGGAATTTGGCCTGAGTTGGCCTTGACCCAGTAATCCAGCCTATCTAGATCCCTCTGGAGAGCCTCTCTGCCCTCAAGCAGATCAACACTTCCACCCAGCTTGGTGTCATCTGCAAACTTACTGAAGGTGCACTCCATCCCCTGGTCCAAATCATTAATAGAGATGTTCAGCAAGAGCGGCCCCAGTACTGAGCTCTGGAGGACATCATCTATGACCAGCTGCCAACTAGATTTAACTCTGCTGGCCACAGCTCTTTGGACTCGGCCATCCAACCAGTTTTTCATCAAGAGAAGCGTATGCCCATCTAAGCCAAGAGCAGTCAATTTATTTAGGAGAATGCTGTGGGCAACAGTGCCGAATTCCTTACTAAAGTCCAGGTAGACAACATCCACAGCCTTTCCTTCATCGAGCAAGTGGATCACCCTGTCATAGAAGAGGATCAGGTTTGTTAAACTTGACTTGCCCTTCACAAAGCCATGCTGACTGGGTCTCATCACCTGGTTGTCCTGCATGTGATGTATAACGGAAGTCAGGATGATCTGCTCCATCACCTTCACCGGGACTGAAGTCAAACTGACAGGCTTGTAATTTCCCGAGTCATCCTTCCTTCCCTTCCAATAGATGGGTGTTATATTTGCTGACTTCCAATCAGCTGGGACCTCTCCAGTAAGCCAGGACTGCTGATAAATGATGGAGAGTTTTCTGGCGAGAACCCCTGTCAGTTCACCCAGTACACTAGGGTGTATCCCTTCTGGCCCCATAGATTTATGGACTGTCACTATCTACTCCTGATTATATGTCCCCACGATCACTCTGCTCTTCTGATATCATCATTTTCAGGAAAGTGTTTTGAATCCCACAGGAGGTCTACGTTTTCTTTTAAGATACATTGCTAAAGATACATCATTAAAAGAGAGAATCTTTTAATACTATATTCTCTGCTGCTTCATCCAATGCTGAAATTTTCTTTTTTTTTCTTTTTTTTTTTTAAAGACTGTAAGCTAGAAATACTTGTTGTAAGTGTGAATAGCAAACCTTTTTATTACCACATTTCTTGAACTCAAATTTTATGGATCTTATAAGAACTCTGAGAGGGGAAAAACCATTTGCTGTTTGCTGTTGCTCCTATGCATATTGGTATATTGCTCCTTCTATACTTAGTACATGTCTTGTGTTATGCTGTGGCACATTGATCACCAATATACCAGAAGAAATAAATGTAGTAAGGAACTTCAGAGTTTTTTATCAGCTTCTTAAAGACATTGGAGCTATTTATTTTTTGTATAATATTTGAAGGTAAAAAGCTAAAATGAACTCAAACTTTACTCTGCTATAAATTATGTAATTTGTTTTTATGTGGGGATAATTAGTGGTACTCTATATATAAGAAAAAATATGGTTTTGTTTATGAAAGCTGCTGAGATTAATATCTTGGAAAATTAAGATTTTTCTTTGCAGTATGTTTTTCACACTGATATTGCTAAAGTGAAAAATAAGATTACATTATGAATCACACAGAGTATCACAATGAAAAGGATTGCCCTTCATGAAAATTGTACTTCATCTAAAAAGCAACCATACGACAAGGTTATATCCTACAGGTAGCTTGTCTGGTTTTGTCTGAACGACAAAGAACAATATTTAATTCTCAGCTCTCAAATGCATCTTGAGAAATCTGACTGTGTTTTTTTATTAAATTTACTGCACCAAAAAACCTATGAAGCTCGTAAAGGGCCACAGTCTTCTTGGCTACACTTGTGGAGCTCATTGGAACCAGGTGTCACAAAAGCTTGACAAAAAGCAGAATTTGAAAATAACAGGGCTGGTACGTGAAGCCAGTGGCATAATGTCTTGCTGGATCTTTGCCCTGATTTGATGATGCACAAGCCAGAAAATCTTTGTTTTGGAGATATTAGATGTGACTACTCAGAGCCATTAGTTAATGTGACAGGATATGTAATAAGAATGTGGTAGGACATGTAATGAGAAAGTAAATATATAATAAAATCATATTTCTTTGAGCCTTGCTATGCTTAGCCGTCTCTTTTTTTTAATGTTTTTGGGCTATTTCATCTGACCTGGTATTAAGCTTTGTCTCAGCCAAGAGATTGTGGTTATATAACCTCAGGCACTTAAAAATTTCATTTAAATAAAAATCCAATAAACTAAGATAATTCTTGCAAAAATGGAAAAGGTGAAGGACAACCAGACAAGGATTTGACCCAGCTAGAATAATGACAGAACTTGCTCAGAACAAGCAACAAAATTATGTGAAAACAGATTTCAGAATACAAGCAATCCAAAGAGAAGCACTGCGGAGATTCAGGAGCACAGTAGGTTTGCAGATATTTGATTAACGTAAGTCATAAAGAAACTCAGGTTAAGTCCGTAGCAGCAATTCTTTGTTTACTTGAAGGGCCATATTAGACATAAAGACAAAAAAAACCTCATGTGGACAAGGGTATGGGAAACATTAGAAGCAAAATAGTAGAAATAGCCCCATCTGATTACTCTCAGCAGCATCTTGTTTCCAGCATCTTTTGTGTGGTGTAAACAGATTTCTGATTAGAGCAGTGGATGGAGGTAAAACCACTGTTAACAAAATTTGTACAGCAGATCTTTTGAAGACATTATCCCCACTTAACATCTCTTTAGTTTATTCACTCCTGTAGAGTTACAAATGAGCTACATAGATATATCATGTCAGAAGTCTAATGTGTTTTTCTGGAGACAAAACTTTGCTTAGACAAGCCAGAAGAGTGCTAAAGCAGTATATGTGACAGAAAATTTTTTTCCTCCTAAATGCTTATATCATTGTCATTTTTTATTGACACATTGATAAATATCTTAAGAAACTAGGCCAAATTCCCTCAACAGCAGACTGGAAATAGGATGAAGCCTGTTACCTCAAACACTTCTCATCTATTCCTAACTGGCAAGGTCCCCTGAGTTAGGAAGATTGGAACTGAGATTTTAACTGGAGTTACAGACCAAAACTTCCTGAATACAAGAAAGCCCAGAGGCATCATTTGATCCCAGTCATGTGATACCAAAAGACACAGATTGAAATTTCAAAAATTTTCTGGTGATAAAAGGCCAGGAATTACCTCTCAGAATCTTCTTATACCAACAGATGGATCATTAGTAAATGCTATCTTTAATGCAAAACAAATATCAGAATGTAAGAATCATCAGTTTCCATGAGATTCTCTCTCTCTAGAAGAACGAAAGCTAAGAAAGACAGCCCCCAGCATTCCTGAAGGATTACATGTGATCTTGCTAATTCAAGAAAGCTGAAAGACTGGCCGCTAAATGTATGTAAAGGGCTGAATAGATTTTTTTCAGAGGTAACACTCCGTATTCTTTATATGGCCATTCATATCTATTTTGTACTGATATTTTGTCTGGTATATACTTCCTTAATTGACTCAGGTTTTGTCACCAAAGCCTTTCAGAACTGCAAGCTCTGGTGATCAGTGGACACAAGGGGACTCTGAAGCAGGAGGTAAGAAGCTTCGGAAGTAGAAAATAAAGTGAATCTTTTCATCATGCTAGCCCCAGTATGTCTGCAGTAGCTTGAGATTTCAATTCCTACACTGTTTGACATCCTAGCAACTGGAAAAAATATTTTTACTTACAAAATGAGTATGTTTATGCTGGAAGGCAACTAGGATCCAGTGATGTAGAGCCAAAAATGCCATCTTAAAGAGCAAAAAACCACTTTTTAAAGTAAATCTATGCATGGGAATGTATTTCACAGAAGTGGAGGCAACTCCTAAGTCGCAGGAACTCAAGACTATGCCCTTTGTTTGCGACCAGCTGAACTAAGTGATGTTCATTCCATTCCTCCTGTCATACATTTACTACGTTCTTGTGTCTGCTGCAGTAGGAGCAAGGATTGCGAAAGTATAAGTAGAATGACAACCTTAGCTCATAGCTTCATCAACCTATGGAAGGGATTAGAAGGTTTAACTACCTGCAGTAACATGGGGTGTAACTTAGTAATAAAAGGGAATCTCTTCAACACTGTGTTCTTTAAATATCCTAAAGAAGAAACTGGAACTAGTATAATGACTAATTCCTTCATTTCAGTACATATAAAAAAATTAATCTCTCCAGGTCTAGTAAAAAATCACTGCACGATATTGGTTCTGTTTAGCTCAAATCAGGACACATATGTAACTTTCATGTGTAACTACACTTACTAACAAAAGTTCTGATTCATCATTTACCATTGAATGAGTGATGATGAAGAACTTTAGAATTAGGTTAGAACATAGAGTTATCTATGTGGCAATACTCTACAATAATGTTCCTTCTGTGCATCCTGGATATGATATTGACTCAACTCTATTGTACAGTCTGGACTTGAGAGGAACAACAAAACATAAAGTGATTCTTCTATTTCTTCAGTTAGAAATCTGGAAATGGATATAGTCCCCCAGACTTGCTGAAAAAATGCTAGGCAAGTCCCATGACTAAGTTATCACAGATAGTTTCATCCAAGTATGGAAAATTAACTGACCCTCTTTTTCCTCAGAGACCAAATAGATGGCTCTACAAAACACTCCAACATGCCAGATGAGACAATTTGTTATTGCCTGTGTTTCTGGGTGAAATGAAACTAAAAATGCAGTAAAAAGAGAAAAAATTCAACATTCTTTACCTTTTGTTTGCTTTGTGTTTTTTATCTAATTATTGGAATTGTTTTCTTGTCTCCAGTGGTCTTACGACAGATGTAAGAAATGCTTACCTTTACATTTTTTTCTCACTTTTCATTTGTCATTTCAAGTTCAAATAAATGTATCTACATGGACAGGAAGAAAATGTTATGAACTGTCTTTGAGATGCTTTCAACAGAAAGAACAATTACATCTTAGAATTTATATAAACAACAACAAAGAAGATTAAGTAAGTGGCAATGCAATGCATTTATGAGTTTATCTCTAAAGACAACATCAAATGTTTTTGTCATGGTTAATTTTGAGATCTGCAAGTCATGAGGGTCAAAGTTCAGATGGAGAAATGGACATCACCTGACATCTTGCCAAAATGCAACAGAGATTTTTATTTGGAATTATTGAACTAAAATGCGACTTATCACTTACACTGTGAATATCATTTTCACTCACAGCAATGATTCACATTCAACGGCTTTAAAAAATATTACAGAAAAAAGGGAGTGGTATCTCTATGACTTAAACTTTATGACGTAAATCACTTTCTGAGCCCAACAGAGAGCTGGCTATGTCCTGTGCCTTAAACATTTCTCCTCAGATATTAGTGTCACTTTTCCACTTTGAGATGTTCTCAGGTCCCTGATTAGCTCACAAGTGTTTAGGAAAAAAGAAGTGACCAAGAGAATCTATATCTCATTGTATAAATACATAGAAATCCAAGGGAACACATGACCAACTGACAGCTTCCTTGTATTTTATAGGCTGTCAAATTATTCTCAGTCTAAATGTGTTCACTTGTTCAAAATTTCTGTAGTACAGTCTTTAACATGTGGGGGAAAGGAGTGAAGCAGAAGAGATCAAAACACCTACTACCATTTTGCCTTTACACTTGTAGCACTTAAATGTTCTTTCCAAGGCATATACCTGAATATCACTTCAACAACTTGGTGCAGAATGTGAGTTACTGTATCAGTAACAGAATGTTAGTGTTCAATAATACATTTTCTCCCTTTGTCTGATACCTCTGCAATGCTAGAACTCAACAGGGCTGTGAAATGTAAACCCCTTTTTCTACTTGTTAAAAACCTGCTGAATGCAACTGGTATCTGTCTAGGGTTAGCAGTTGTGGATCTTACACTGTCCCTTTACTTGATAAATAACTAAATAAGAACTCCATATTCCCTCCACTTCCCTTCCTGCTGTTGTACAAATGATTGGGAGAATCACTGGGAGAATCAATTGGGAGAATTTTCAGGGACAGGAGGATAATTTTCAACTTTGTGTTTTCTGACTTTCTGGTAGTAACGTACAATGTTTTAGTACTAAAGAGCCATAAAATACAAATATAGCTATTCATCACTTTAATGTGAGTACAAAGGGCACAGCTAGAAGCCAAAAGAAAGACTAGCAGCTCTAAATAGGGTATTGTTTTCATGTGGAAATAAAGCAAAAATCTTTCTTGCCTTATATTTTAATTTTTGTTTCTCTGAATTTTCTCTTAGAGACATGAGGATCAGAAGAGTTTTGTTTAGGAGTAGGCTGCTCCTATTGTTAGACGTTGCTAGTACTACTAATAAAACCATTCAGATTTCAAGTTTAATAGATTTCTTGACTAAAAAGGAATGGTGCAAACTATATAATCTTCCATGTTGTTGTGAAGTATTGTGTTTCCATTTACAGCACTGGTGGTGCATTTCTTAAACCTGAGCCATCTCTTGGTCAGGTTTGCTTGAAAAGGTTCATGAATCTAAGCAGAGTTCCAAATTTCCAACAAACCTTTGAGCTGAGTGTCGCAGGTTAGGGCTGGGCTGGCCACTAATACAGACAGACGCTCTCTAACCCTCTCTTCCCTCCGGCCCCGAATGGGAAGGAAAAGGGAATGAGGCAGAGAGACTTACAGGTTAGAGAAGAAAAAAAACTAGAACAGCTTTAATGAAACAATAATAGAAATAACAGTGAAATGATAAAAGTAAAGAACTAGATATAACTATAGATAGTAGCCCGAAATCAAACCCGACTCCCTCGCTCGATATCAATCCCCTCTGATGCTGCAGAGCAGGAGGCACTGGGGCAGCCCCAGGCTCAGCGGCAATGGGAGCTGGATACAGGGAGCTGGATTCGGGAACTTAGGATCCAGATCAAAAGCAGGAGGTCAGATGGAGTCCTCCCTGGACAACGGCCATTGCAGAAAAGGGGCAAAACTCTCGTGATCACTCAATTTATACTAAATATGACATATATGGAATGGATAACTCTTGTTGGTCACCTGTCCTGTCTATTACCCCCCGGAGGCGCAACCTTTTACTTCCTTGTGACCCCTCTTACTACCCGGCACCCCCAGTGTGGCACACAAGAGCCAGCAGTGGCCTTGGTCACTACAGGAATAAGTATCAGCAAGAGCCTTTCTGCATCCCAGTCCCAGGCAGTAACTGCAAACATCAGGTGTAATCACTGCCAGTAGCACACACTGTCTGCAAAAACATGCTGCGAACTTCAGAACTTCTCTTAGAAGATACTAAACTGGAAAGCAAAAATCACTAAACAGAACTGGATTTTTAGCTAAATCCAGGACAGCTGAGTTTTCACACAATTTGTTTTGTGCCATACCATGTATTTTGTGCTCTGTACTAGTCAAATGACCAACATATAAGTCATAAAATCTGTGATTAGCATGAGCTGCAGTGATCTTAAAGTCAGATCCTTGTCTGATCGATAGGTGGTAAAGCTTTACATTTTGGTAATCAGGTGCTGAAGAACACGACACTAGTAATGAAGGGTTCAAATTAGACAATAAATAAATAACTCAGCAAGCTTTTGTGCTTTTGGAGGCTTGCAGAATGATAATCAGGGTTGATGTTCATCTCATTAAACACAATCCATCTAAAAGTCAGTGCATGCACTTTTAGCTCTTGCCTGAGCTCTGCCTGTTGTGAATGGAGAGACAAGCATCTCCACCAGATAGCTCAGCCTGCAGGCACTTGACATCTGTCTCAAGGCAGGGTGCATTGTCATTTGACAATGATTGTGTTTATCCCCTGTTGAGGAATACTGAGCAACCAGTACCACTGTTCTCTACTGTAAGCTCCTTGACTGACTATAATCCTTTGTATGTGCTCATACAGATTTCTAAACATCCAAATGGTTATTTATACACTGAGAGGTACTTACCTCTTACTTCCATGATGGATTTGGGGAAGAAATATCTTTGCCCCATTGTTTACCTCTGTGGTTGTTCATCAGATATTGATTGTTTACAGGTAATTGGATTCAGGTGTGATTGTCTTTAGAAGGGTGGAGTTTCTTCTTCCTGGTTCCCCCACTGTCCTGTCTAGCCTCAGGGCAATTTATCCTCTCAGTACAGCACTAGAAGATGGGAATTCAGAGAAGAGCCTGAGACTCAGTTTCTCAAGGTTTAAAGAAATATCAGTCTAAGCCCTCTTCTCTTAATTTTCATGCTGTGTCCTTCGTACTAGCTTCTTTTTTGCTGGTCCACAAAAAAAACCCCCACCACAACAGGTAATATTTTTTTCTCTCTCTCTTCTCTCTCTCATTCTCTTACTTCTATTTAAGTCCAAAGAGAATTACTTATTTGGGAACTGGGATCACTGTGGATTACTAAAGCCAAAAATACTTTTATTCATAAATTCTGTGGGAGAAAGATCATTCTCTAAACTCACTGCTATCACCAGTAAGAAGTATTTTAGGATGTGTATGTTGGTCTTAGGACTGTTGCTGAAATAGGTTTTCAGATTCTTCACCTGAAATGTGATATGAAGAATCCAGCTTTCATGTGGCCCTGCATCATTAGCTATGTTTAATAAGTGTTTTAAACTCTCAGACTGAAGCAATAATTTTGATTATTATTACAGTGGTATAAACCAGGCCTGAAATATAGCAGCAGGATTCTCTGGAGAGCAGAATGAGCATTAGAAATGAAAATCCATGTTCAGTGAGGTGTTCCAGTACAAATGGGGAGGGCTTTTTGTGAATGAGATTCGACATATATCACTTTTCACATGTGCCTGGATAGGGTTGTGTGTACCAAGGAGGCATCTGGAAGAAGATGTCAGGCATTTGTTTTAGGATAGCTTATGTGAGAAGCTAACAATGTTACTGTGTAAGTAAGTGGGAGGCATTGCTAATCCTCTGTTGAAATGCCATATACCCTACATGATGCTGGCTCTTGTTCAAGGGTGCACATGATTTCTCTTCTGTCACTAAAATTATTCTTGGGTTAAGCCATGTACAATTTGCCTTTAAGACAGGAAAAACATCTTTGACTTATGGCTGTATTTAAACTAGACAGACAAATGAAACCAATTAAATCAAATACACACAACTATTTTGACAAATAACTGGCAAATTATGATTTAAATTTGTTCTAATGGATGTGGATACGCACCCCTGACACCACTAAGTAGATAAGGTAAAGTGTAGGGTGATCTGTCAATGTGATCTGGCAAACTACGTCCATAAAGTTAATTCTGGCATGTAGTTCCCATTGATTGAATCTTATGAGCAGTATAATGGAGTTTTAGTGATCACAAGGAAACATGACTTAATCAAACCACAGAGCTAGTTCAATTTGTAACCTGAACTAGTCTTGACTCATCAGATGGAAAAAATGAGTGAAAGTGAAGGTGACTTCAGTTTTACTTCAAAATAAATCTAACATAGTCTTTCAAAACTTGAAAAAAATGGTAGAAAGAAGCACAATTCCTTTTTCAGTTTCAAGGCAATTTTGTCTGGACTGAATGAAAAAAAAGTTTCTGGAAAGATCATATGACTTCCTAGGTTTTACTGATTTCAGACCCCAAATATTCAGAATCAACTTGAAAAATGACGCTTCGTGTTCTGCCTTTTCCCAGGCTAGAAAAACTGTGTTATCACTGAATTAAAACCACCCAAGTTTCAAATTTCTGCAACGTTCTGTCCTACTTTTTCTAGTTCAGCAATAATTGCAGGTCATCCTGCAAGTAACATCCTGATTTGATATCATCATTGATGCCTTTAGTGAGGCTGAGTATTCCTTGAATTCCTATTTATAACTGGAGTCGCAGTTGCTTAAGCAGCACCAGACCACACACATATTAATTTAGAGTACAAGGATCACAGGTCTTTGACAAAGATCTTGTGTGCATAATTTCCCCAAAATCTGACTTCTGTGCCCTTTTCCACTTGAACGCCATGGCAGAATGGCAGTATATTCTCTCGGACCCTAAGAAGATAAACCACCATATTTATGTTACTAAAGAAGACACATGAAGATAACAACATGGTGAGACTAGGTTGGGAACAAAAGGCAAAGAACAGAAAGGAAAGGGTGAAGGAAAGTGAGGGCAGACAGCAGCGGGAGTCACTGATGGAAAGATAAAATAAAAGGGAGACTGAATTCAGCACAGAGTAGTATAATCCTAAAAGGAATAGTTATGCATGAGGGAGAGCTTGCCAAATGGAAACTGGAGACTATAGCAATAGATATTGTTTGTCCAGGGCTAAATGGATGTAAGTAGTATCTTTACTAAGAGAATATTCACTGAAGTGAGCTAATAAGTCTGATTTGTAATACGGTCAATGTACTCATGTCTACTTGGACCTACAAGAAGATCTAGAATTCCCTGCGTATTTTCCCTAGTGCAAATCTTGCAGTTTAGCTAAACTGGCAAAAAAGTGTATCCATCCTTGTGGCTCACTAGTGTCTGCAAATGTCAGCTTTGTGTTTGTTATAATCTGTAGAATTATCATGCCCCTTTTTATTTTCCCTTTTCCAGTTAAGTTTTGGCAAGAATAAATTTTAGTAATCCAAAATCAAATTGGTTCAAAGCAAGGAAAATTACATTATGCCTGGGGAGAAGTAACTTAATCTTAAATTCCCACCAGCTCACCAAAGTTCATGGTACAGAATTAGATTCAGGTGGTAGAGCATACTTGAAGGATGTATGAAAGTCTTCAAGAGAACTCTGAAAGTGATACAGGGTGCTGTATTAGCAAGAAGTGTTCAGGTGGAAATGTGTATATAAAGTCAACAACTGACAGCAATTATGTGGCACTAGAGTTTGAGTTAAAATCTGTTTAACTAAATGTAAAGCTATCTTTTCCTCACAGAGATACCATAATTTTCAGGGTAAGTTTCACTTAAATGGCAGTTTGTGCAAATAAAATTCAAATAGAGAAGACATCAAAAAGCAAAACTAAGTATTTTTTCATTAATCCCTTGTAATGTACTGATGTTTTGTTTTCATATTTTCACTAGAATGTTCTTGAAAGATAATGAAATCAGATACTCATGATCTATTAACCACCCAAAACCTCTAACGATATACAAAATCAATTTCCTAAATATTTTTGTGGCACCTGAAAATTCATACAGCTTATGAGGCATTTCCTGCAAATTAAACAGTATGCATGGAACATGTATGTTGAGATGGAATAGTTGGAAGTGGTGGATCTAATTAATCTGCACAGTATCTCCTGTCTAAGCAAGAATCAGTGCTAGAATGTAGAATTTGAAAATAAAATACTATAAAGTTAAGAAATTTTAAACAGTACATTTATTTTAATGTAATTTATCCAGTTGCTCATAGAATTTCAGCAAGAAAAGAAGGATATTATACTTATATTCATTATGAAAATTAAATTTAAAATATTTCCTTTCACCTGACTGCATCATATAAGCCCCTCAAAAGGCATGATATTTTCAACAGGACCGGAAAATGAGTAAGACTCAAGAATAAATATTTAGATTATAATTATCTGATAAACATGACCAATCTGTCAGTTATGTACTATTTGTACAGTGTCATGAATGGTGAGGTAAGTAATGATCTATGCCTTTAAAATAGGTGAGAGAGTTAAATCTAAGATAATTTCTTGCTTAGTTGAATGTCTGAGATTAGCACATGCTTTAAAAGTGTCTTAATCAGTCTGTTTACTTTACTTGTTCCTCTGTGGGTCCTCACTCCTGCCATCAGTCTAGTACACGACAGGCAATGGTGTCAGCAGCATAGGTGACCAGCCTGTAGAATTAAATACTGGAAACACTGCAGAGAATGAGACTGATGAATAAATTTATCAAATTCCTCCTTGTAGGGCCTGAAGCAGATGAAAAGGTGAGTCCCAAAGCAGAAATATTTAAGGAAACCCATAGAAAACAAATTATAGACAAGCTACTTTAGACTTTTGATGTCAGGATGTGGAACAAATAACTCCATAGAAAGACTCTTCTGAGGAATATGTTACCTCTACACAGTTCATAAGAGAACACTGTGTTCATTGACAGGTCTGGCAAGTTGAGGAAATGGTTTTCTGTATGACTAAGCTCAAAATAGCTGTAAGAAAAATGACCAGCTACAGGCAAATTGACTTTGTGAAAACTATTAGCTAAGGCATATGTGACATCTGAAGAGCAGATGAAAGTTGCACTACGCAGGTAATAAAACAAAGAGGTGTGATCAAAAATTATGTTCATCGGGAAGTTGAATGCAACAGCGAAAGAGCAGCCATGTGGAGCTTTAAAGGGAGGTATGTAGCAAAGGCTTGGACACCTCAGATTAGCAGCTATTGGAAAGGTAAAGCATCTGGGAGAAGAGAGAATAAATGCAGAGGAGAAAACTGAGACCAGGAGAAAAAATTGGTGTATCCTTTTCAACTGTAATACAAAATAAGGAAAAGGAGTGAAATGTAGCTACTCCAGTAAATTGAGAAATCTTCATAAAAACAAAACTGACATTAAGATGTAAGAGTATGAAACAAAATAGAGGAAACAAGTTGTCCATGTCATAACTTTAGCAGTACTTGAGTCAATGACACAATGTTCAGATTGTGGAGGGTGGCATATCTTTCACACATTGCAAAAATGCAGTGGCAAGTAAAAGGACATTTGCTATTTCACAGAAACCACAGAAATAAACATAACAGCAGTCTAGAGATAAGAATCCTTCAAGTCATTTGTCTTGGTCAAAATCCCTTACGAGCAGCATAAAAAAGTAGGGTAAATCACAGTAAGGGAAAACACATATATTTTAAAAAGTCCATATTTTATGCTTTTAAAGATACTGAGGATAGGATTTATCTTGCTGTAGTTAGAGATCTTTCAGTTTATTCCTAGATTTGTGTGCTTTTACAATTAAACCGAACCACAGTCAATTATATGCATAATCCACTGAATTTATTTTAGAGGTCTACTTTACAGTCAGATGAATTATTTATATACACTTATTTTCCTCCATTAGCTAGAATTAGAGTCTATAAAATTTGTTTAAATGTAGTTATCTAAACTGTAGACATCTAAACCTGACTGCAACAAAACTTTCCAGACTATCTACCTGGCCATTTCAAAAAATTCTGTGTTCTACAACTGGTGCAGAGAAGTGCACACAGCAAGTACCTTCAGCAAGGACATGCTGAGTGGGAAGGGAATACTAAAAAGTTGGAAGAGCATCTGGAATATTCTTCTGAGCGCAACAGAAACACAAACATTGCTGGTTTGTGGTTATGCAGAATCATACAAGCAGGAACACTGCTGCTTCCCACAGTGCTATCCTCACTTAAACCATCTGCAGCAAAAGTATTACGTGTATTAGATTTCACAGCCTTTGGAGGCATGGTCAGCATTGCTGACTTTTTTTCCTTATCACCCTCTTCTCTCAGTTACTGCCTTCTTCTCATTCTTAGATTACCACTGATGGGCTTTTGGTCCTTTCTTCCTGCTAATACATCCTCATGTTTCTATCTATGGAAGCCACTGACAGTCATAAGGTATAGTAACCATATAAATGATGTGGTTGAAATCCTTTTTACATGGCAGTTTTCTTATAAGCACTTTTACTTTCTGTATGGAAGGAGAGGCAACATTTCCATCTGGACAGCCAGTGTATGTAGAGGATGAGAAGTGTATGAAGAGGAAGAAAATGAAAGAGGAAGGTGTCTGAGACACTGTGTACAAAATAAAGCAAAATACCCTCACACACCTCATATTTTGTTCTCTGAGGAGAACAATTTGGCCCATCCTGCCAGATTAATGTAAACCCTGTGTGTTCCTTTTGAAAACTAAAAATTTCTTGAAATGAAGGCTGATAACCTAGGTTATAAGTAGATGTAGAAATAATGTAACAGCTATAATTCTGAATCTAAATATTCATGCAAAACACACATGCAAGGTGGAAAAATGCATTAGACCACTCGTTCCACCTTCTGAGAGACAGTATAAATTTATCTTATAGACTGAAGTCTACCTTTTCAGAAATTCTTATTTTAAAGTATTTATCCAAGATGTAACAATTGTTCTTTTTTTTTTCCCAGCTATGACTCATATTTTCTTTAATCTGTGTTAATACAGCTTTACTTCTTATATTTGAAGTCTTTAAAATTCAGCACAAAGCTGTGTTCCAGTATCCTGCACAATCTCTCAGCCACACCTTGTTCTCCTAGGGCTATTTACATTCCCTGTCATGGTTCTCAGCTCCACCTATCCACTGCCAGTGTGAGAAAGCTTTGCCCTCCTTGTGTTTCCTACCTAATTTTGCAGCCATATGCTACAAGCTTCCTGGGTTGTTTATATGTTTGATACACATACTGGCCAACGATAAAATGATAACGCAGCTAATGTATCTGGTCTGCCAGAGTCCTACTCACTGCATTGATTGTTTTCATAAGTGATGAGAAGCACACATTATGCCTGAAAATTGGCGCTTTTTTGTGTGTCAGAACAAGTGATAGACTATTTTTGCATTTTAAACCATTTAAGAGAAACTGATCTGTTGTTTTGAGTTAGCTAAACTAATTTAACATCCATGAAGAAGATGAAAGATGTCTTGAGATTGATGGAGTAGAGCAAATCTGAAAAGAATGATACCTACATCCTGTCTTTCCTATTTGTTTTTACACCACTGAACACATCTCAGCTTATGGGGGTAGAAACCAACACCTTGTCCCAGAATACAGAGTGCTACTGCTCTGTGCAGTATATCCAGGAGCCAGGGAAAGTCTGAGATTGTTGGACACCAGGCCTTGAAAACACAGAAATTTGAAAAAAAGCAAAAAAAAAAAAAAAAAGGCACTTTCTTCTCCTAAATATATTCCTTTATTAGAAACAATATTTAAACAGACTGATGTAGCACAACTACACACTAACATTTTCCTCTGTAAAGAGCTGCACATCTTAACATATTTGACTTGAAACTTACCTCAGTTGAACAGACTATACTGCAAATGTTGCAATCCTCCCTTATTATTTTCTAATGTGGTACAAGATAGTTTATCTGAGCTTGTTTTAGTCTCAGGTAACTCATATCAGTTTACTTTTTCTTTTATATTTGATGCCTAGAAAGTAGCACTCTGCCCTAATGTTTCCCAGAAAGAAAGTGGTCTGCACTATGAATTCAGTTACCTTGCAGTTCTGAGTGAACTCTGAGAGAACATCACCAGAAAAATATTTCTCTCAAATCCTGTCAGTTGTTTTATGCACCTGAAAAGGAGGCTTTACATCCTTAACAACTTTGATCTGTGTACTACAAACATTGTTGCTTTTGTTAGTCTCATCAATGTCTGACACTTATTGATTTCCATTAACATCTCAGCTACAGAGATTTCCAACATCCAGCAGTTCTATAGATAAAATTAGTGCCATGTAATAGAGAAAAGCACAGTTATGATTTGCAGTGTAATGAGTTTTAAATATAACAGAATATAAAGGAGAAAATTAGATGACTATTTCATCACTGAGTATCTGTCACACAGCTTCTTAAATGTTTTGTGCCGTCACTTTACTTGTATGTACCTGCTACCGTTATTTTCTGTCCACTCAAGGACACTTAGAAAAGAAAATGTACGTAAAGAATAGACCTTGGATAATTCTGAATTTATTCCAAATTGGTAACTTTTACGTGGAGCTTTGTGAGTCCAAACACTTTTCTCTTTTCCACAGTTAAAGTCATTACAAGACAAGAAGTTGGGATGAGAGGAAAACTGCTTTACATTACTAGTAAATTTATGTCACAAATACAGAAAATAGAATTCTATGAGCATAGTGTGAATTCAGGAGATATAGACCATATCAAAAGCTTGTCAAGAGCCTCTGTCCCAGGCCTTGGGAACCTCCCTGGGGCTGGGCTCAGGCTGGGCCTGGTGGTGGGCCCACAAGTGTGAGCCCAGGGAGCCAGGCGGGGCTGGCAGTGCCCTTGGGGCCATGACACGTGCAATAGATGTGACAAACCCTTCTCAGCACTGGTAGGTAGGACAATGGCCACAATTTACATCTTGGGAATTTCAGGCTGGACGTTGGGAAAAACATTTTAATTTGGGATGTAGTCCCTCCCTATAACAGAGATCTTATGGGGGTGGTGAAGCACCCATCCTTGGAGGCTCACAGTACTTAGCTAGTCAAAACTGCTCCTGACCTTGTCTCATGCAGCTGGTAGTCCTAGAGCTCAACCAGGATGATGCCCACAACTCCATTCCAGACAACACTGCTATGATTCTGTAATTCACTACTTCTCCAGTAATGATCCCTGAAAAATAAGAAATTTTCCATTGAGAAATTGCCACTGAAGAAGACCACAAAATATGGATGTGAGAATATGCAAAGAAGGATATGTTTAGAAAAATAAGCATAAATATTATTCTGAAACTTTACAATTCAATATATATATAAAATATATATATATTATAT
>NW_009718944.1:0-16324 GCF_000703405.1 Apaloderma vittatum | reverse complement strand
CCCCCGGAGTGAAGAAGCAGTGGTGGAACCATCGTTGGATGAACTGACTGTCCCCCTGCGCCGCTTGGGGGGAGGAGGTGGAGAAACCGGGATTGGAGTTGAGCCCGGGAGGAAGGGAGGGATGGGGGGAAGGTGTTCTGTTTTTAAGATCTGTTTGTTCTTTCTTACTTCTCGCTACTCCTCTCTGATTTGTTCTTTTAATAAATGTAATTAATTTCCCCAAAATCGAGTCTGTTTTGCCCGGAACGGTAAATGAAAGTGATCTCCCTGTCCTTATCTCAAACCTTAAGCCCTTGGAAATATTTTCTCCCCCTGTCTAGTGGAGAAGGGGGAGTGAGAGAGTGGCTGTGTGGGTACCTGGCTGCTGGCCAGGGTTAAACCACGACACTGGACACATCAGAATTATTAAATTTCACCACAGTTCAGTTCAGAAGGTACTATACACCTGATCAATATCAAGCATCACTTTTTCTGCATAATGCAGAGTGTGTAGCAAAATGACGTAAAGTAAATGCTCCCAATAAGTGAACTACCATATAAGTGAGTCTAAATTGTGAGAAAAATAGTACAGCTATTTTAGTAATGAATAATAATAGTAACAGAAGCCACAACCATACTCAGAGAAGGGTAAAATTGTTCCTTAAGTGCTGGATGGTAAGCTCCATATTCACTTATTTTTGTTTGCTAAACAGAACAGTTCCAGTTGAGATTTTCCACATTCTTCCTCTCTGAAAGCTGAAGCTGAACCAATTCAGCTGTTTTCCAAAACACAATTATGGGAAAGTTACCCATTGTCTGCTCAGCCTTAAAACTATTTCAGCCAATTTTACCAGTTCACTCAGCACCAGTCTGGCCACCCGTTCTATCTTCTTGAATAACAGGACAGTTTCGGTTGGAAGCGACCTTCAAGATCGAGTCCAACCTTTGTCCTAGCCCTATCAACACCACTAAAACAAGTCCCTCAGAACAACATCCACCAGTTTCTTAAACATCTCCAGGGATGGTGACTCAACCACCTCCCTGGGCAGCCCGATCCAATGCCTGACAACCTTTTCAGTAAAGAATTTTTTCCTAATATCCAACCTGAACCTCCTCTGGTGCAACTTAAGGGGATTTCCTCTTGTCCTATCACTCGCCACTAGGGAGAACAGACCAACTCCCATCTCGCTACAACCTCCTTTCAAGTAGCTGTAGAGAGTGATAAGGTCTCCCCTCAGTCTTCTCCAGGCTAAACAGCTCCATATCCCTCAGCTGTTCCTCGTAGGACACATGCTACAAATCCTTTACCAGCCTGGCAGCCTGCCTCTGCACCCTCTCCAGCACCTCAACGTCCCTCTTGTAGTGAGGGGCCCAAAACTGGACGCAGTACTCAAAGTGTGGCCTCACGAAAGCCCTATATCTTCATGTGGCACCCATGCAATAAATATTGTGCACCTGAAATATGAGGGAAACAGAAATCCCATGAATGGTGCATGGATTGGACATGATAAAAACACACCATTCTATGAGAGCTAAACCATGTTAGATTTACAGCTTGGATCCCACATCATCTGGCAACATACAGCATCACTGCTTTTACAGCTGGACTGACCAAACCTTTTGCACCAGCCCAGTACATCCAGCTGGTAGCAGAGCCATACCGGAACTGCTCAAGAGTTCAACATGTTGGATGTTTCTATTCTAATATTTCTAATCCAACCCTGTGGAAACTCTCCCAGATTTAGTGAAGTACTTGTCCTTTCAAAAAAATAAAATCACATTTCACCACCGTTCAGAAGGGATCAGTTGAAATTTAGCAGCTGTGTTGTGTGAATACTTGATGGTACTGATGTAGGTCTAGCTTGGGGCACGGTCACTGTTTCAGGTCATCCATTCATCAGGTTTCTCTGTGAATCACTGCTACAGAAACTGAATGGTTCTTTCCCTGCAAAGACTTATCTGGGCTGTGGGAAGAAGCACAATAATGTACAAAGCTAGCTCATTACAATCACCTCACTCTTCTTGGTTTTCAGTAAAATGAGAGTGAGCAAAAAAAAGCTGCACATCTGAAATACCAGAATATAGGGACCGGAATGAACAGAGGGGTATGGATATAGTAGAAGCAGGCAAGAACAGGCAAGTATTTTAGGAAAAAGGGAGAGACAACAACATGCACTCCTAGGTTTTCACAGAGAACAAATCTAGAAAAAAATGGACAAAACTAAATAAAACAGACCAAATACTACAAGACTCATATATGCTACAAGGCAACATATCTGCAGAAATGACATTGGATCAAGGGGTCTAGAATCTTAACATATCTGTGCTGTGAGAAAATAGCTTTAAAAACACCATGTGGAACTGCATGTCTTAACACTGTTTATCCACACACTTTGGTTGTGAAGGCATACCTGATATGTAGTACATGTAAAAGCTGTGCACAAGCTGTCACAGGCTACAGTTACTGTTGCAGTGATGTGTATAAGGGAACAGAATGTTAAATGCTCATTAAAAGACAGATCAATGGTGTTTTTCAAGATGAGTATGTAAAATGAGCAAAGACTTTAAACTACAGCCACTCTGATCTTCCTTTCATCATCTGCCTAGCAACAATCGGCATACCCTTAAAATTTGGAAAAGTTTTGAAGATAAATGCTTACACAGCATCCACACACTACAAAACTACAGAGGAGAAAAAGTAAGAGGAAACTAGCATTTCTTTGTCTAGAAGAAGTAAACAGTTTTAATAGGGGTGAGGATCCACTGAAAAATTCTGAATGTGAATGAGCAATAAAAGATTGCATGATAATACATGCATACAAAATAGCCTTATTGTTAACATTTCCATGAAATCATTTGTTGCAGCTGCTACAGGGATGACAGAATAATGCAGGTTAACTTAATGAGGTGTACTTCATAGCAAGAGAAGTCTTAAAAATCTTGTTCATAATGACTGTGCTTGTTGGTATTTTTCTGTAAGTTATAATGCATGAACATTGGATGATATTTGACAGAAAATAGACTAGCATTAAAGATCACTGTTTTTATGGTTCGGGTTTTTTTAGTTATTTTTCTGTTCTAGGCTTTTTATTTAGCTTATTTAGCCCACCTCATCTCCTGAGATAGAGTATGTGTTAACTGAATCTGCAAGCTAAATAGCTTGGTTTCTTGCACCATGTCTGTTCTGGGTCTTTATCATTTTATCCCCTCATATCTCAATATTTTAGTCTGATGCAATCTGTTTCTGATCTACAGATGCAGGCACTAAACCATTCATTCCTTTTTTCTGGTTGTTTTCTCTCATGCTTAATCTGTGCTTTTAGCAGGGTGGCCTTCACCAAGGACACTTACCTTTTCTAGACCTTCCTGGGAGCTATTTAGAAGCTATTTAGTGGTTCTGTTAGCCTTGTCAGGCCTTTGTTAGAGAACAGGGCTGATTCTTGACTAGGTCATGTTTGCAAAGTATCTGCTGAGTAAATACAGGGCTGCATGAAGGACCAAGATAATCAGCCATCATGCATGACACGGGCAGGCACCGTTCAGGATATTATTCTCACCGCAGAGCCAGCACCTCTCATTCCTGACGTGAAGGCTCCCTCCTGCTTGGCTCTATCTATTCGTGCAGCCCAGTAATCAGTGCACTCAGCTGTTCTATCACATGGCATGTTTTATAATGCCCTCCGCCCCCTATGCTGCTAACCTGAAATTGCCAAAACATTTATGACCCAATTTAGATTTTGGAAAATATTAAGAATATATTGAGTGTCCAGGGATGAAAAGCTTGTGCCTCACCTGATAGTCCAGCTTAGTGCTAGCTAATAATCCTGACTAAACAACATGCGACATCACATATATTCTTTTTAGGTCAGATTTTTTTATGCTCTTAGGAAACCTTACTCCTACTTCATTTTATTAACACACATTAATTTTGTATTCAACGGTTTTTTTACAGCTCATTTGTTTTCACAAAGGCGCTGTTTGTGTTACATGTTCATTAATCCTAAACAGCTCCAGGTTTGCTTTTTCCTCCCCTCCAGCTTGTCGCTCAGGCTTATGCAGCCAATCACCACGTTGTATTTCCATATGCTAAGTAAATCTTTAGGCAGTTTCTCTTTAATTTTCTCATTTACTTTATTTGCCAGAGGAGGCTTCTGTGTCACTGAGGATAAAAGAACAGAAAGAGGTCTCAGAAATGAAAAGCTACAAACGAGATCTGGCAATGAATCTCAGTGGCAGTGCCCTTCTGCTGCCCCCAACTGCAGGCACTCTCTGCCTCAGTAACCTCTGGAAGCCCACCTATGATGCTGGCAGCTGGTGTCTTCATCATGAGACAGACCACGGCACAGGGATACTTGAGTTACAGCTGCACAAGCTGCCTCAGTTACTAACAAATGACAGAGCTATGAAACACAAAGCATCACGACTAAAACAATGTGGCTGCCTGCGCACATTGACCAAAAGCTACCCCAATACTGCTAGATCCCCAGCAGCCATGCAATCCTAATCATACTGTCTTTTTAAATATATCCTCACATGTTCAAGGTCAGCAAAGTGGCTGTATTTTCAAAATGCAGTTTTTATACAAGAGCTGTCAAGCTATTCCAATCCAGTATCAGTATAAAAAAATGTATTAATAAAACAAGTAGATCTCTGCTTTATCTCCATGTTATCCTGACAGATTCATAACAATGTAAACAGACAAAAATATCCCAAAAGTTCTACCAAAAAAATTAGGTTAAGAAAAGAAAGGAAAACAAAAGATATACAAAACGGAAGAGTAAGACACAGAAGAAAAACCCGCAGAAATGTGTTTGACAGATACTAGAGTTTATGAAAGCTCGATGATAGCTGGGCCAACATTTACCTACTGTAAAACCAGCTCCTAACAAAGCTTAACTCACGTACTCACTGCAGTGACAGTGCAGTCAAATACCTTAGAGAAATCCCTGCCTGTTCATATCACTAAGCCTGTTCTCATTGTTCAGGCAGAGGCAGAGCCATGAAACAGAGAAAACAAAAATCTAAAAGAGGGAAATTTTAGCACTTCTCTTTGAAACACAAATTTTGGTTTTATCCTTGTTCCCAATGAAGTAATTTTTTTCCATAATCTTGTCTCTGATGAACTGAATTCAAGTGACTTTTTAGAGAATGAAGTAAAGGGAGGGAGGAAAGGCAAAAGGAAAAAAGGATTGAAAAACTCTTCTATGGCAGAATCAACATCCATTCTAATTTCAAGCTCACCAGATTCATAAATGATAATAAACTCAATATATAAGTAATAATAAATAAGTGTAATAGTAAGTAATAGGTGATAATAAACTCAATACATTGGGTTGATTAGTAGCATTCATTTTGTGCTAAGTTATAAAGAACTGAACTAAATATAGTGATGACATAGACGACATAGAAAGACAGAGATGTTGAGGAATTTTTGAGGAAGAATTTCTAAACTTTTTAAGAAATAAATATTACAAAAAACATAAAATACTAAAATGTTTACCTGGGCTAGAATTCTTTCCTAAATCAGAAAAATCTTGTAAGAGGAAAGGGTAAACATGGCAGAAATGGCAACTACTAGAAAAATAGAATACATATTGCCAACAATTTTAAAGGTATACACAGATGAACTAAAAAACACCACTCCTCCTCCTGACATGAAGAGGGAAAGAAGTATCCTTCATGTAATTAGAAGTGAAACATGCAAGCTATGAAGAAAACTGTAAGGGGGAAATAACTGGAAAAAACCAGACTCTTTTGGTTGTTTTTTTTTCAGAAGGGAATATTAAAACAGAAAAGAAAATACAAATCCCAAACCAAAGGTAAGATAGGAAAGATAAGAATACAGCTCCACTCTGAAAATTACGTCTGGAGTGACGAAAAGAGTAGGGGCGAAGGAGAGGGGAAGAGGGATATATCCATGACTAAAGCTATGCAAAGATGTTGTAACATACAGGCAAAGAAAGTTTCCATTTGGAGCACCAGGTTTTTCACACTGTTACTGAATGTGAAATACATAAGTAGGGTTGACAGCATCAAATCATGGCTTTCAGCAACTGCAGTGATCTTACAGCCACTCTCAAACTGGCTGAGAAAAAGCACAAAACACTGGAGTTGTGCTTCTTCCTCTTCTGGGTGAAAGAATCACAACATCGCTTGGTGTCTTGTGCACACAGTATCCTATATTAACCATTTTGCTTAGTGGCAAAACTACTGCTCTTAGAACAAGCATCATGCTGTTCCTTCCCTTGGTGCTCTCAATTCCACTGTAAAAAAGCAGAAGCTGGTGGAGACTGAGCAAAACGCCCCAGCATAAGGTGCCATATACTACGTAGTCTTCCAAATACGCCACTCACTGCACAGAAGCAGCTGTACCTGAGATGCTGCTGACACGATGCACACTCTAGTCATCTTCCCAGCCTAGAAGTAGAGCTGGTCACAAGAGAAGGACACAAACTTTGCTTCAGTCCAATACCATTGCTGGTTTTCTTTGATGGTGAAAGACATGACAACAGAGGTTGATGAGGCAGAGCTGTCAGTCACCCACCAACTTGATCTCCACTTCACTAGCTGCTATCACATTCAAGACCATGAAATCAAAAGATGCAAGTTCATACCTAGCACGTGACACATCGCTTTCATGCTGAGCCATGCCCCAGCTACAAGCCTGATGGTGACAGATTACCCTGTCACGCCAGCGTAACTCTCCCTCCCAGAAATGCTCACAGCTTCACAGCCTCTCTCTCTGCTCCAAGTTGGTAGGAGTTTCACATACCCCAAAGACAGAAGGGTTTTTATTTCATATAAAGGTCTCTCTCTTAAAAACCAGGCTTGACTATTACAGATGGGTTTATTTCTAGCCCACGCTGATACTTGCACTCTAAGCTCAAGCTGGATGAAAGGAACATGAAGGCAACAAACTCACAACGTGGATTTTTTTTTTTCAATATTTTGCTAAGGGTCACTAAAACATGCAAGATTACTATAATTTAAATATCAGACATGTGCCAATATATGTTTTCTTCCAACTACTATGCATTATTTTACTCTTCTTTTTTTTCCTTCAAGCCAGTTACAGGAGAGTGGCTATGTGTTTGGACACTGTTCTTAATCACTTAAATTAAAAAGTAACTACTTGGCTCTCTGTTCAGTTAACATAATTTTTCTCCTGCCTACGTTCAAAAGCCCCTTGGACTTGTATCTAGATCATTGCTAAAGCTGGTTGCAAATGCACTCAGGATTGCTCTCTGCAGCACTCTGACACTCACTGGGAACCCACCAGCAGCTGAGCAACTTCTGCAGCTTTACCAGAACAAATTGGAAACCTGAGAGCATTGGATCAAGGCTGGTAGGGGCTGCCTAAATAACCTATTCAGCCACTCCATGACATACAGCACAGCCACAGCTGGTAGCACCTGAGGGGCATAATGAAGGGTTGCAGTAGTAATGCTAGGACAGAAAAAAATGCCAAGAACAAGAAGGTCCTCAGAAAAGGCAGTTGCAAAGCATGTAGTATGGTATGCATACTATTGGAGTGCGCAGGTAACAAGTTTTCTGCTCATGCCAGTAGATGTACTTGCATGCATAGTCATCATTTAGGGAGATCTTCTAAAAAACCTATCCCATGAGAGTTCCCTTTTCAATTTAAGATTTATAGATTACTAAGCTTAAAATATAAAACTGGCAAGCTAAATTTACAAAGTAAACAGATTATTCAGAGTATTGAGATACACCATAATGTGTTCGTAAAAGTGACATTTTCATGGTAGGATACCACAGTTTCACAGAAATCTCCACTAGAATACATAATTCCTTGCATAATAAGAAAAGAAGAGAAAAGAAGAGAAAAGAAGAGAATAAAAGAAGAGAAAAGAAGAGAAGAGAAAAAGAAAAGAAAAGAAAATAAGAGAAAAGAAAAGAAAAGAAAAGAAAAGAAAAGAAAAGAAAAGAAAAGAAAAGAAAAGAAAAGAAAAGAGAAAAGAAAAGAAAAGAAAAGAAAAGAAAAGAAAAGAAAAGAAAAGAAAAGAAAAGAAAAGAAAAGAAAAGAAAAGAAAAGAAAAGAAAAGAAAAGAAAAGAGAAAAGAAAATCCCAGCAGTTGTATTTATCCAATGTCTGCTTTCCTTCTGCCCTTGTAGAGTTGGTTCTCATCAAGAAGAATGTTGAGCTGCTAAAATCATACTATTCAGAAAGCCATGAATATCTCTTACACTTGCACTGAAAGCTTTCCTATGTCGCTCTGCTATGCTGGCAGATGCACATTAAATTACTCCTGCCCTCATTGAAGAATCTTTTGAGCAGTCTTCCCACAACTGATATCCAACCTCACAATTTAAATGAAAACAAACCACGTCTAATGTGAACAAATGTGTCTATAGCGCTTTTCAAGACATCATCCATACACACAGAGATACATCTATCACATAAAGGCTTCTGAATTTGAGAATTAAACACCTCACAGAAAGATAAACCTGAAGGACAAGCACTCTGCCATTCAGCCCACCCATGCCGAGCACCCATGGGGCAGTGCTGCTGCCTGCCTGCCCTCGGGCTCAACTGCTGGGGCCAAGAGGTCCCAACTCTCACAAACACTGGAGAAGGCCACATGACAGGCTCTGTGCTGTTTAAAGTTGGTGTATGACATCACTGGGCAAAACCAATAATGTGCGAGAGTATTTTTACTTTTTTTTTTTTAACCCTGTTACTGAATAACTGCCTTGGTTTAAATACGTGGTCAGGTGTCGAAGATCAGCATTATTTTAGTAAGTTTGAAATGAACTGAACTAAACCTGACCTCATACAACATCAGATCTTCATTAATACAATCTTGTAATTGGCACATTTATCCTGCTCAGGTCATAGAATCATAGAATCATAAAATGGCCTAGGCTGGAAGGGACCATCTAGTCCAACCTCCCTGGTTTTTGGGCAGGGACGCCACCTCTCGACTAGACCAGGCAACACATGGGGACCGAGCGGGAATCGAACCCGCGTCCTCGGTGTTGGTCCTTGTTGTCAGCACCGCGCTCAAACCACTGAGCTAACCGGCCCTCAGCCTACATTGCAAAAGCCCCAAATCCTGCAAAGTTCCTTTCCAGCTCCTGTCAGCTCTCATGCCCAAGCCGTGGGGAACCTTATATCTGATAACGTCAGGTCCATCTTTTAATGCTTAAGAAGTCAAACAGGTAAATTTTTCTTTGTCTGGAAGCTCCAAGGCTCTACTAAGAATTTACCATGTCAACACTGCAAAGAAAGAATTGGGAGAGACTGTCAGAAATAAGACATTATTTCAGCTGTCATCACACTATTTTTTCCAGATGGTGTTTTTTACTGGAAGGCACAAGAAGATACCTCTCTAGAAGACACAGCCTGTTCAAGAATTGGCCCAAGTTATTGGGCCCTGCACAAAAGAAACTGGCTGAGCAAAACAAATGTCCTGCAATACCCAGGCTTTTAGAAGATCCAGCAGATCAGATATATCTTTCCTGTTAAAATCTGTTTCAGGCTAGATCTAACCTTTTGACTTTGCACTCTGTGGCTAAATAGTTTAATCAGTAAGGAAACTGAAATGTTTTGATGAAGTATTTGTAGAAAGAGAAAAAAAAACATTGCTCATTGAAGAAAACAACCTCTTCTGGGGATTCACTTGCAATGTTCACTCATCACGGAGAAATAAGCATGTTCCACATCAAAAAACTCTAGCACTCCGATATTCAAATTAAAACTAAACTATGCAACACAAACACAAAAGGTGGTGCTAGTAATGCACATAATTTATGCCTCTGATGAGCCAAGATAGAATATTTACATAATTAGATTTTTTACTATTTAGAAAGATTATAAAAACATAGAACAACACATTTGAACGATTATTCAATGACATTACTACTTAGATGACAGACATCTTAGGACCAGGGTCCTAATTACAATTACTAATTACTTGGCACTATATGTGCATTTTTACTTTCCCTTTAAGTAGCTCTCCCTGCCCTGAAAAGGTTTGACTTCAGATAATACCATCACATCAGCAGGTGAATCCAACATTCCAAATAAAAGAAAGGATGAAGCTAAGCAGTGAGTCTAAAGCCCGTATTGTGAGCAATAATCACAGTTTTCCAGAAGCCTCAGCATTTCAGTAATATCTTTTGTAAGCACAGGGCAGGAGAAAATTTCTTTCTTTTTTTATTCTTAAAATATGTCCCCTCTTTAGATTAGCTTTGCTCTATTAAACATACTTACAAATAAACCTAACTCTTTTAAAATGATGCAAATCTTGAAGCACTGCACGCATTTTACCTACGTAGCTTGCCATGAACTTAAATTTGTCAAAATTAAAATTTATAACCTCCCAGGAACAACAGAATCCCTTCCTCTGAAGTCACTGCTTTAGCATCACAGTCATAACAAGAACAGGAAAAGCGAACTTCAGTACATATTTAAAAAAATAATATTATAAATATAGTTACAAGAAGAACATTCAAGGGCTGGCTGCTCCCCTCTCCCCTGTACTAATCTCAGGCTTTACAGTTTATTTTAGTGCTCAGTTCCAACACTGGTGTTTCAGTAATGGTTCTAAAGATACTACTGAAATGTAAGCTGCACCTGGTACCTTATTAAACACATTGTCAGGTTTTATCTCTACACAGATTTTACTTAATGCCCCACTGCCAATCACAGCAGCCAAGAAATGCTGCAAGATACAAATATGCGTTAAAAATTTATTTATAAACTTTCAGAAGTCTTGGTCAAGGACGAGGTTCAGGCAAGAGGAAAAATAAGAGGACAACTACTCAT
This sequence comes from Apaloderma vittatum, assembly GCF_000703405.1. Taxonomy (NCBI): domain Eukaryota; kingdom Metazoa; phylum Chordata; class Aves; order Trogoniformes; family Trogonidae; genus Apaloderma; species Apaloderma vittatum. The sequence goes on along the minus strand of NW_009718944.1, from coordinate 5,556 downwards.
AGTCTGTTTTCCATAGCACTTACCGAGTATATAAAATCATTTTAGAAATTGAACATACTCACTTGATCATCAGGGTCCCCACAAGTTTTATATAACTGCTTTATTTCACTCACATGAGGAAACAGTCATGCTTCTATACAACGACACAAGTTTCGTCCTATGAACCTGCACAGGACTAAAGGGTCAAAAAGGGGCTCCTATTCTGGTTACCATCTCACATGGCACTGTGGCTTGAAACCCAGCAAAAATCCAAACCGATTCATTCCCAGTAGGTCAAAAGCTTCAGAGGAAAGTTTCAGGTCAGGGAAAAGTGACCCTACTGCCAAGCCAACCTCAGCAGGCTGCTGACTGCAGGAGCAATCCTGCTCCTTCTATCACCCTTTCCTACTGTGACCAAGGTTGCCAGATGCAAGGCCAAAAGGGCAGGAGCAGAATCGTCCCTTTCAGCAGCCACTTACTATCAATCACGTGAAACTGCCCTCTCAGCATGCACACTTCACAAAATAATTTCTTGTATGAAATCAGCAACTTTGGTACGAGAAGGTTTCTCAATCAGCTAAGAAGGCAGGGGGGAAAATCTGGGTCTGAGCATGGCGTAGGGGGCAAGGAACACAGAAAGCAAATTAGGTGTGGTTGTTAGCTCTGGCCAAAGAGGTATTGAATAATTCATGGTTATCTAAGGAGATAAAAGGGCATGCACTGAGGCCCTTTAAGGTATTATTCTCTCTTAGGGAAATACCTATTCATTTTCAAAGGCAAGCAGTAAGTGCCTCTATTGCTTACATGCTACTCTTTAAACACAAAACACCATAAAAGCTTTCTTACAGTTATCATAAAAGCTTTACTGAAGCTGGACATTATTTGATATTTACTTCCTGTATTTCTTTCAGGTTCTTTATGTATGATTATTGCAGAAATTACAAATGCTCAAAATACCTTGTATTAAAATCCTAATAGGGGCATCTGCGTGACCAAATATTTAGTGTCAACAAAAACCCACTATTGCTCTGACAGAAAGCCATTTTTATGTTTTATAAAATCAGATTGTCATTTCCCCTGCAAAACCTAAGTTTTTTGTATTATTACATTAGTAAATTCATTTCTAAAAATGAGATAAAAACCTTTAGCTGTCTGTCAATCATGGAAAAACAAAATTATCTGAATGACTATGAAGAAATATAACTACCTTATTCCCTTATTGGCCAATTATTTTTTAATGATCTCAAATATTATCCTGCTTTTTTTTACCCATAGAGTGGAAAATACTGAAAATTTTATTTATATATGGAAAAATGAGTGAAACTATCTACCTCTTTGCTCAATACTGAAAAAAAGGAAGTATTCTAATATCTAGGGTTTATAACCAAGGGTTACAAAATATGTGCACTGTTTGCAATAAAAAGCATACAGAAAAATTCAGCAGTGAAAAAAACCACAGAAACAAATGCAGGCAACAGAAAGGTTTCTATCGTAGTGACACCACAATCTAGTGAACTGTTAAATTAAGTATGAACTAGTGTCCTCCTCTATCACACCATCCGGTTCCTGCTCCTTCCCCTGCTCATGGCCTCAACCCACTGGCAAGTCTTGTGTACGTAGCACTTACTAATTTCATCCCTTTAGGAGCCTCCTGCATCCGTTAGAGCAGCTGTTCTCCTTCACAATCCAGCCCATTCGAGTTCCCCTTGGCAATCATTCAGCTAAAGAAAGTGGTCTGGACAATTACCTCCTCCACCAGGATGAGCATTTAAAGATGTCATAAGAGAGAAAACCAGGAGAATCACTTTGGCAAAAAGGGCTGAGCTTGGGTAACTGTCTAGAAATACAGTGAGGGTGAAATTAAGCACAAACGACTACCTTAAAAATTGAAAAATATTATGTGCTCCGCATTAGGACAGATTCCATGCTCTAACATGGACAAAAACACAGAGTAGTCCACCTCACAATGAAAACGTGACATGAAAAAGACTATCAAGACTGAATCTCATTTTATTGTTTCCTTATACCTTTCTTCTCGCTTCTACTTACTTGTCTGTCTTACCACTTGATTGCATGTGCTTTGGGGCACGAATTCTCTAAATTTACAGAATCTGAACCACAAAACTTGCAAATCTGTTCACTGCAGGAGGGTTGGACTAGATGACATTTAAAGGTCCCTTTCAGCTCAACACATTCTATGATTCTATGAAATCTCACAGTAAATTATTAATAATAACACCCAAACCAAATACTATCTTTGCAAAAAATTATTTTCATTATGCATATTTTTGGAAACTAGGTTTATGGCTCTTTTTCGTCAACACAGAATTAAGCACTACAAGTTGGATTGTCATTAAATATCTGGATTGTCATTAAATATCTAGACCGGATAATTTGTCATGTAAGTCTATCACAAGTGACCGATGTGTCTTTCATGATACCAAGGCATCAACTTTCCCAGTACTCCTTGAAAATTATCAGCAAGATTTTGGGAGGCTGTATGTGACTGCTATTTCTTTTTAATTTCATGAATCCTTCAGACAGTTTTGATGAAGCCACTTCCCCATGAAAACTCCTTTGCAAAATCAGAAAGGACCCCTATTGTGTTCATCCAGCACTTAGTGCAATGCGTTACTACCACTCCTGTCACGTATTCTGCTGTTAGCCTGTAGCAGAGAAAAGGCTTTGCAATCCAGGCAGGTGGCGGCTGAGGAAAAGCCAGGTGGGATATGCAGAGCAAGGCAAAAGGTCATCACTCCAGTTGATACACTGACATGTAATAATTGCAAACATCTTGGAAATTCAGAATTAGCAGAATTGCCACTGATATGATTCTATATTGCCCTATGATTCTGTATTGCCCTCCACTACTTCTACTCCGATAACAATGGCTCGGGTGAGGATACCTTTCTATTACTTTCAGCTTTTCTAATTTGCAATTATTTTGGAAGTAGTTTTGTTTTATTTATCCAGATTATTCCAGAGAACGAAGTGGGTTTTAGCACCTAAGAGCCCAGGTAGACCGATGCAGTGCAATGAAACCTTTCACACCCTTGCGAGAAAAACTGCTTTCAAATGAGTGCACAGCCTCAGTCAGAAATTGCTTGATACATTTGCTTTGAAATTATTTACTAATTACTATTGATTCCTCATACAAGTCATGTTCTGTATGCAAGTGACATCTCAAGAATCTTACACATTTTGTCAGAATTTATTAGAGCTACTAAGAAATTTGTAGTGTTTGCATAAAGAGTCTTTATAAACACTGGAAAGCAGCGTACAGTGGCTATGTCTAAAAATGCTGGAATGAAAAACCCTAAAAGATTTTCAAGATGACAGTGGAAAGTGTCATGTGAATCTTCTGTTGCTTAAAAGCAACTCTATTTGTTACAAACACAATCTCCAAAATCAATATTTGAGCATGATAAAACAGCTGTTTGCCAGCCTCCTTCAGCCATACAGTTCCGTCACTACTGGTGTTATTGTCCTTATCCAAAAGCTGTCAGGAGCATTTTAAAGACACTAAAAAAATTACCTAAGGAACACATATGCTTGACATTACAAAGAATAACTTACAGGGTAAATCTCTTGCCATTCATATCTTCTCATCTTATGGACTTAACTTATTATCAAATTGCAGAACAGTCACTTTAACTGTACAAGTAAAATTACTGTATTTTCCTTTTTGTTCTCTTTCTTCCAAAGATGTATTTTTTGCAGACCTCTTATTGCCCTGAAGATGAAGATTTTACTTTCCAATTCTGAGCAATATTTTCTGGTCTTTTATCTTTTTTTTGCATGATTTAACTAAATGACTACCATTTATTTGTCCATGTTAATTTCCAGTCCACTTTTCTATGTATCTACAAGGCTATTTGCTTCACTGGGGAGAAAAAAGAGAGCAAAAGCTTTTTTAGAAATTTTTGGAATATGTCATATGAAGTTAGTTTCTGCTTTTCTTCTAGTCTTTTAGGCAAATTTTAACCGATGAGAAAACAATGATTACTACCAGATGTTTGAACTCTATCTTTTCATCTATCTTTTCCATGATTTAGTCCTACGAAGTTCATCAAAAAATGCCTCCATGTGCTGTTTAAACTGCAATTATTTTTGGCTATCATTCTCGCATAATGTCATCCTTCTCCTTATACCTCCCCAAATACATATTGTTCTGACCAGTAAATGATCAGCCTCTACTGACTCACTTCCATGTTTAAATAAAACTTATCAGCACATTCTACACGTCATTAGGGAAGTCATTAGTGATTCAGCAAATCCATTGAAAGTATTCTTTGGCTTTCTCATAAAAAACCTCACATATTCAAATTCCCTTATTATTGAACTCATTTAAGTCATTCCCCTTCCTCTTACCACCTACCAAGTGCTATCTCAGCTTCATGCTTTTAAGACTCTTGTAATGCATTTTACATTATTTTCATGAGATTTCCCTCTCCCATTCTCATGTCATTCACTCATTACTTCAGCCACTTCAGCTGCTTTCAATTAAATGCTGATTCGGTAGGAGTTAAAATTGTAAGTCTTCAATATACCTACAGAGCTGACTGTGAAAATAGTTTAGCCTAGTGAGAGATTTTTCATACTGAGAATTTATGTCAGTTCCTGGCTTTAGTGATGTCAACAAAATATATAATTTTATAATAATGCATCTATGGTTGCAGGAAGTACTATGACACACATGTCTCTAAAAAGCAACAATGTTCTCCCTTGGATCTAGGTATCTGGGAAGAATAAAATCTGTACAATGCTCTCTAGCATTAAAAAAAAAGCAAACATTGCAAAACAATATCTTGCAAATAGATTAAAAGAAACTTGGCAATCTGACAGCAAAGTAAAGCTATGGTAATAGTTCCTGAAGTACTTCATATGTTTCTATTTAACTTCTCTTAGTATGGATGACTAACTGCTTATGGAAAGGACTCTCTAAGCACAATGATTTTCATTTCAGGTAAAAGGCAACTTTCTTGTAGAAGCCATTAGTGGGCACAAAGGTGAGGCTGACTGTGTTATTGCTGACTAAAAGAAAACTGACAACAGACACCTGCCTCAGAAGATCTGGACTAAAATGAAGTTACTGTATTGCATGGAGGAGACCTCACTGTTTTCAGAACTCTAAAGCAAGGACCCTGACACCACATTACTTGAATTTTATTTTTTAAACTATGTTTAAAACCGATTTAAAAAACTGTTTTAAACTATGTTAAAAACAGGTGAAGAAAACCACAAGTCTGACTGCAATAAGGTCTGCAGAGTGCACTAGGATCTGCCAAGTGACTGCTTGCTAAGAGCTGTCTCTTCAGCATCTCAGTTCAGACAAAGCATAAAAAACCATCCACAGGGAAATGCCAAGCCTTTTGGCATTGAGATGCTCCACTCTCTAGAGGCATGGTTTTATGCAATTGTTCATAGACATGTGGCATAGAAAAAAAGAAGAAAATGGCATAAAATGTCTGCAGTGGCTTGATACCAGATGGTTGGAGAGCAGAAGCACAAGGGGATATACTAAAGAATCTACTGACCAACTTCTTGTGGATGAGGGAAAGGCTGTTGATGTAGTTT
>NW_009718943.1:12304-15904 GCF_000703405.1 Apaloderma vittatum | reverse complement strand
TGGGTGCCCCGAACGGGCCCGGTTCCCCACAGCGGGCTCAGGCCGCCAGGCCGCGGCCCCTTTGCCGGGGCGGGAGCTGCCAGGCGCTGAGTCCTTCCCGTGTTCCCGTTACAGTAAGCAAGCACGAAAAGGGAGCTTTTTGCACTTTCTGCCCCTTATGCCAGATCGTCTCCTCATGCTACATCTCCGGGACGGAACAACACGAGGTGCTTTGGAAATACAAGACTGGACAGATAGCTGCAAGTAAGCCTAAATAAAATTACCAGCAGCAAATGACCTGTTCAAATTTGGCATGAACAAGAAGAAAATTTAGACAAATTCTCTAATCAAGCAATTCTCTAATCAAACCACCAATAACTCAAAAGCTGGGGCTGAACTGAGCAACAGCAATAAAGTAGGATCGTCATGCCCTACACCATCTCATATTTGTTAATAGATCATCTATTCAAATCTTTGCCGCTTTTGGTTACTAAATTACTTTCCACACATCCCGTTGCATTGTTGGCCAAAGGCAAGGACCAACAACTCTGAGATCTTCAAGCTGTCAAATCCAGCTCTGAGACACCTTCCTCGCCAGGTTCATCCGACTCCACGGGTGACCCGAGGGCACACCCCAGAGACCAGCAGTGACCGTCAGCCCCGTCCGTCCACCAGCGGATAAAAATGTTTCGGCGCTTTTCCTACGTTACAGCAGCACAGCAGATCAGTGCTGTGATCCCTGGCTTTGGCAAGATTAACCTCACGTGTGTTTTAAGACAGCGTCATTACATTTCATTCCTGAGACCTTGTCAAACACATCCTGAAGTATTTAAACACACAGATACTGGGAAGTCCAGGTTTTTTAAACCCTCAAGCCTGCAAACATTCTGATTTGGAGTTTTAACTTGTTTTTCTTCAGAAACATTGGCAGGGAGCCAGGTTTGGTTGAGCTGTCTCTCTTCAGAGGGCAACAAGTATTTCACATCACCTTTAGTCAAGCGAGTCGTGCCTTAAGTCACCACTTTAGCACAGGAGTTTGAGGAATAAGCTCTGAACAAGGAATAGTGGCAAATACCAGTTCATAGCATGGGGGGGGTTTACCATCATGACTAAAGTCTTCTAATTTGCTATAACTTTGCTGATTGTAGGTGAAAACAGGCAACAACTTGCATTAATTATTGGTTATATAATTTCTTCAAGGACACCTCTTGCTTTTAATATTTGTGAGTCTCTCTGTTTCTCACGGTAGCGAGAAACGAGTGGCACCACTTGTCTGGGCACTGGCTGTAGGTGAAACCCCATGCAGGGCAGAGGGCTTTTAACCTTGCCCATGAGCAGCGACTCACCTGAGTCTTGCTTCTAGTGCAACACCACCAGAAAGCAGGGGAATCTAATCCTTCTGAAGGGAGAAGCAAATGTTTCTGTTTCCCATTTTCGACTCGTGGTTTGGTGCTCTCTTTGTACACTCAGAGCAGTATTTGTTGTGGTGGAGCACACAGCATTTGCAATAAAATAGTTCCTGTGATCACCAGATACCTCAGCTTCACTTTTTCAGTTGATTATCCATTAGTAAATAACCTAGTAATCATCCATTCAGCAAATAACCTGTTATTTGCTTCATATGCTTAGGAGAAGGAAGATGTTACAAAAACCTGTCAGAAGGTCATTGAAGGAGACCTTTTTTTCTAAAACTGCCAGTCTTTAACACCAGAGAGCATGAGCTTTTTTGCCTACATTTGTGTGATAAACACAGTGTTCCAGATACCAGGAAATATTATTTTAACCTCCTGGAAAGCAACCTTGTGTGTGCAAACACAAAGAGACCCCTCGGAGGCCTGTGGAGCTCACAGCCCCAGTTACAAATTGGATTGTTTTCAGGCAAGCGCAGTCAGGATCTGTAACTGGTCATCAGCATCCCAAGAGAAAGTCGCTCCAGGGCAAACTCTGGGACAATTCATCCCTCTAACTTCTACCTTGTCTGTGCACGGTGTTCTCCCCAGCCCAATACCTGCTCTCTTCACACCCGGCTCCAGCAAGCTAAGCCGAGGGGAGGCAGAGCCCCTCAGTGCTGGCTGCCCCATCACCATCTCTGCTTTTCTAAGGGATTCTAAAACATCTCAGCTCAATCAGAAAGCTACAGGATTTTCCATGGCGTAAACTGTGGATCCATATGAAAAGACTATCGGAAAGCTGACCCTTGAAAAAAGTAGTCACCGAAATAGATAAATGCAATTAAACTTCCCCCCTCAACGAAATTCTTCCTAGGACACAGTCACTTTTAGATGCATATGGTCAAGATGTTCCTTTCACTACTATTATGCTGGTGATAACCACATTAAAATATTACAGTCCCTCTTCAGGTAGTGATAAATGCATTCTGCTCAAATACTCAAAACCATCTTTAAAAATAGGTGTTTTCCCACACCTGTGTGTATTCAACACAGCACAGCGTGCAAGGACAGCAGTACCAGGCCCCAGGGGTACAGCCGTGTGCCGTCCTCTGGTTACTTACAGTGATCATAGCACCAACCTCAGCTCTACTTAAGCACTAGCTTTAAAAAAAAAACAAAAAAAAAACAAACAAAACCTTTGTCTGCACACAGCCTTTCTTCATTTTAGTTTAGTTCCAAGATTGTCTTAAAACCTACATAGTTAAGCCAGACTCAGTCTTTAAGCTTAAGTGATACGATAGTTTTGAACCACCCAAAAGACTATTCCTGCAGTGGGTACGCATCCAGTTCACAAATCACTTTCTAAGTTGAACTGGTTAGGAGAGATCCCCAAGCCCGGTGTTCACCAAAATCAGGGGCAGTGAGCAGGTCGATGCCAACAGTCATGCCCTGGTCCCAGCGATGTGTCGTGCCCGTGCCTTTGGGGGGCAGAACATTGAGGCAGGCCCCGGCCACAGCAAGTCCCGGGCTGCCCCTGTGGCAGCCAGCACACCACCAAGAAGTGCGTGGGCTGGCTCTGCTGCAAAGCCAGAAAAAAGTGCTTTTTTCAATATGCTTTTGTTCCAAATGCTGCATTTGTAACCTGAACCTAAGCATTTGAGTAGCCAAAGCAGTGCAAGGTGCCACAGACACGCTGCCCTTGCCAGGGAACGCCTCAACAGGGAAAAGCAAGTGCCCAAATGCTACCAAATGCCACAGAGGAGCCTCCTGGCTTGGGGGGCACTGGGTGTTACCTGAGCCACTGCGTTAGAAATAATAGCAAAAACAGAAGAATGCACAAGAAAAAGAAAAAAGGGCAGAGCAACTCAGCATCATTAACTTCAGAGGAAAACCCTCTGAAAACTTCCGTTTTGGAGATAAGGGGTCAGGGCAGCCAAGCCTGCCCCTGAAATCCCCTGCTCACCCACCCAGGCAGGGGCCGGGGAGAGCAGAGCACTCATCGAGTTACAGAGAAGCTCCTTCCGTCACCTTAAACCCTCGTTATCAAGTGACAGAAGCGGCACCGACACTCCGCAAAGCGCTCTCTCTTCCAGCTTATTTAAATGCGTCCATGTGTGAGCCGGAGCTGCGCAGGGAAGACAAACCTTCGCAGCATCTCCCAGGACACCCACGCCTCGCTCGCGTCCACAGCAGCTCCGCTGGCGGGCAGGGCTGGCCGGGCGCCCAGGCC